>NC_057807.1:6187148-6220324 GCF_018294505.1 Triticum aestivum
TCACAGAAAGGGCTTGAAAAGAAATGCCACAGTCGGACGTCGGGGCGACATCACAGAAAGGGCTTGAAAAGAAATGCCACAGTCGGACGTCGGGGCGACATCACAGAAAGGGCTTGAAAAGAAATGCCACAGTCGGACGTCGGGGCGACATCACAGAAGGGGCTTTTATGGACAGGTAAATAATAATCATAATAAACTTTTAATTCATAAGAATAAATGGGTTAGTCCATCCACAGGAATATCATTTAACCGGAATTAGCACTCATGCGAAACACCGGAGTCGCTGTCATCAACACTGTCATTGTTAGGACAAGATAATACGAAATTGGACATGGAATAGATGATTTGGAGGGATATATGACTCTGCAGAGTTTGTACAAAAATTTTCCCACAGCCAACGGATTTCCGTAGTCACGAAGGACTAGTTCCGTTTACGGTATTTCGGAAGAAAACACAGCTAACCAGTACACACCCATCATACCTCTCGATGCTAGGAATCACCCTAGACATCGTCCAAGAAAAACTTTTGAGACGGGGAGATCACAATCTCGAATAGCATGGGATCAAATTTATATACGCACGCTCTAAGGGGTGCCCCCCTCTCGGTCCCAACCGGAAACACCCATGCCCCCTGACCGGATGACTGGCTTTAATCCAGGGCCATGGAACCATCATCACGGCCTCTCCTTTTGGTGTGTACCAGAAAAGCGGTTTGCAACTTACTAAACCATATTCCTTGCGGAAAACATGTGGTAGTACAGGGAAGGAAATGAAAGGAACTGGACCGATACGGTTTGACACTGAAGTCACATAGTCCGGCATGAGACTGGCATGCTACAACACTGCCATCTCACCCATCCTCATGCCAACACATGGCCATTCATACTTACATCCATCCACTTATGGATCATCGAACTCACTTACCTCATTATCGCATAAAATGACATTCATCGATATGCTTATCAACATGCCATGAAACTAACTAAATGCAAAACATGCCAAGACACTCATCATATCAAAATTTCAAACATGCTTGCCTGGTTCAGAGTAGTCGGAGCCTAGCTCGGTGAAGTTCACGGCTCCATCACCTCCTTCGGTATCTACGGTATAAAGAAAATATATGCGCTATCGTGAACACCAAGGAGTGCACAGAAAGTATACCAAATATTTTCCAAATAAATCTGATAAAAAACTAGACAAAATTTTAAAGAGAACAGAAAAAGAATCAACCAAAAATACCTTTCTGTGTAAAAGTTATAAAGGTTTTTGTCCAGGGACTCATCTGTAATGAAACAGAAGTTTTCTAGGGGCTAGTTTATAAAAATAGAAAGCGCTTCGGTAGCGACTACGCCAGCCCAGAGGGAAAGCGCATTCGGAAGAAGACGTTTTCAGAAAACGCTTCGTTTAGGAAGAACAGAGAGGCTGACATCGGGTCCCGCTTGTCAGGTTTGAAAATATGAACGGGGCGGCAGATCTCGCTGGTGCCCGAGAGCCGCGGTGGTCGCCGGCGGCGATCCACGGTGAGGCAGAGAGATCGGAGGGTACCTCCGTGTTCAGGGCACCCTTTCGCGTCGGTTGGTGGTGGTGGTGGCGGTCGGCGAGCACCACGTCGACGGCGAGCTTTGCTCCGGCGGATGGCGGTTCGGGTGGTTGCGGACTTCGTCGGAGAGAGCTGCTGTGATCAAATTGAGGAGGGGGTTATGCTCCTGGTAGCTAGAGAGGGTAACGAACGGGGTTTGGGCGCCGGAGACGGCCTCACCGGAGCGAATCGAGGTGGCGGCCGAGGCGGATCGGGGTGGCCGGAGTTGAGGGGGAAGACCTCCTCGGGGTCCCCCTAGTGGCCTGGCGTGGCGTTGGTGAGGTGTGGGGATGCGGCGTGCACGAGGGTGAGCTCGGGGGCCCTTTTTATAAGCAGCCCGAGGCGGTGGGCGTGAACGGGGATTTCCGGCGATGGTTACGGTGGCGCAGTGCTCGGTCGGGGGTGATTAGGGAGTCGAGCGCCGTCGTGGGAGTTTACTGGGTCCGTTTAGATGCTAACCGGACTTGGATTAGAAGCTTAGGGCAGGCTTTGGTCGGAACGGGACGGCGCGGGTCCGTTGGCGGCAGAGAGCGCGTCCAGGGCTGTCGGGCCACGGCGACAGTGCAGCGGGGGTGCGCTGGCGTGCATGAGCCCACGCGGAGAGCCAGGGAGCGCTGGGCGGCGCGGAACGGCGTTGAGCCGCCGTTCTTGCCCCCTGTCAGCCGCCACGGGAGGTCCCGACGCCGCGGAAGACTCCGGCGAGGGCGGGCCATCGTGCCACCGACGCCAGGAAGAGGCCAAGTGAGCGTGTGGTGCTCCAGACAGTAGGAAGAGGCGGAGAGGAACGTGCCAAATGCATAGTGAACGCGTGAGAGGAACTGACGAACGCACACGACACTGAAACTGAACTTTTCTGAATTTTTGAACAGTAACAGTGCCCGCAAGGTGTTCGACAGAATGAAATTGGCATCTAGGGATTTTTCCTTGAGCTGAAACTTGGTGGAGTGGCTTCTCATTGCTCACATAGGTTGCCTGAATTTTGGTGGAATTTTTGGAGTAGTGTAGATATGAATTTCATCAAATTTGGCAAATCTGGTCCAAACTTGCAGAGGCTGAATTTTGAAAATTTTGAAAAGAGAAGGAGTGGATCAAGATGGTTCTGGGTTGTGGGTACAAAGGACTATCCAGGAGAGGTTGTTTGAGGTCAAAACTCAAATGCAATATGGTACTTGCTTTGAAAATCATTTGGGCTCAAAATAATTTTCAGAATTGATTTGAGAGGGAAATAATTAGAATAAAATCCAAAACTTGTTTGGATTAGTTGGGACAGAGAACTTAGGTTGATCACAAGGTGTAGGGGAGGTTTTGGAGGGGTTTTACCACATGGGAACAATGCAAAGTCAAGGGTGGTATGAAAATCCCCAAATTTTGATAGAGCTTCATTTTAAAAGAAAACAATTTAAACTCAAAAATTAAATTTGAGAGAACCAAGAGAGAAGAAGTTTCAAAAGATCAAACACCAAGGTTTGAAAAAAATAAAATCCTTGCCAAGGCAAAGGAAGTTTTTAAGTGTAAGGTTTTTCTGAAAAAGAAAAATTTTAAATAGCCTCTCCTCAAAAACCACAAAGTTTTTGATAAAAACCAAATACAAAATTTTAGAGTGTCACAGCTCGTGAATCAAAGATGGTTAAGTTTCCTAGCCATGGACAAAAGAGTTGTCATTTGATTAACGGGATCACATCATTAGGAGAATGATGTGATTGACTTGACCCATTCCATTAGCTTAGCACACGATCGTTTAGTATGTTGCTAATGCTTTCTTCATGACTTATACATGGTCCTGTGACTATGAGATTATGCAACTCCCGTTTACCAGAGGAACACTTTGTGTGCTACCAAACGTCACAACGTAACTGGGTGATTATAAAGGTGCTCTACAGGTGTCTCCGAAGGTACATGTTGGGTTGGCGTATTTCGAGATTAGGTTTTGTCACTCCGATTGTCGGAGAGGTATCTCTGGGCCCTCTCGGTAATACACATCACTTAAAGCCTTGCAAGCATTGCAACTAATGAGTTAGTTGTGGGATGATGTATTACGAAACGAGTAAAGAGACTTGCCGATAACGAGATTGAACTAGGTATTGGATACCGACGATCGAATCTCGGGCAAGTAACATACCGATGACAAAGGGAACAAAGTTGTTGTTATGCGGTTTGACCGATAAAGATCTTCGTAGAATATGTAGGAACCAATATGAACATCCAGGTTCCGCTATTGGTTATTGACCGGAAACGTGTTTCGGTCATGTCTACATAGTTCTCGAACCCGTAGGGTCCGCACGCTTAAGGTTTCGATGACAGTTATATTATGAGTTTATGAGTTTTGATGTACCGAAGGAGTTCGGAGTCCCGGATGAGATCGGGGACATTATGAGGAGTCTCGAAATGGTCGAGACGTAAAGATTGATATATTGGACGACTATATTCGGAGTTCAGAAAGGTTCCGAGTGATTCGGGTATTTTTCGGAGTACCAGAGAGTTACGGGAATTCGCCGGGGAGTATATGGGCCTTATTGGGCCATACGGAAATAGAGGAGAGAGGCCGAAAGGAAGGAGGCGTGCAGCCCCCCTCTGGTCCGAATTGGGCAAGGGGTGCGGGCCCCCTTTCCTTCCTCCTCTCCCCCTCTTTCCCCCCTTCTCCTACTCCAACAAGGAAGGAGGGAGTCCTACTCCCGGTGGGAGTAGGACTCCCCTTGGCGCGCCCCTCCTAGGCTGGCCGCCCCCTCCCCCCTTGCTCCTTTATATACGGGGGCAGGGGGGCACCTCTAGGCAGAAGAACACAAGTTGATCTACGGATCGTTCCTTAGCCGTGTGCGGTGCCCCCCTCCACCATATTCCACCTCGGTCATATTGTCGCGGAGTTTAGGCGAAGCCCTGCGCCGGTAGAACATCATCATCGTCACCACGCCATTGTGCTGACGGAACTCATCCCCGACGCTTTGCTGGATTGGAGCCCGGGGAACGTCATCGAGCTGAACGTGTGCTGAACACGGAGGTACCATACGTTCGGTGCTTGGATCGGTCGAATCGTGAAGATGTACGACTACATCAACCGCGTTGTCATAGCGCTTCCGCTTACGGTCTACGAGGGTACGTGGACAACACTCTCCCCTCTCGTTGCTATGCCATCACCATGATCTTGCGTGTGCGTAGGAATTTTTTTGAAATTACTACGTTCCCCAACACCATGGTGGTTGACGTGAGAGGGAGGGGAGGAGATAGCGATGAACGTGAACGTGAGGGGGAGGAGATAGCGATGTTGTGGGAGGCGCATTATTTATAGCGAGCAATGGCACACCTACGTAAGATATGAACTAAGCTGCACTGACTTAACTGCAGGTCCAGTTGCATCACTGACATGTGGGCCAGTACACTGCTGGGCCCGTATGTCAGTGACCCAATGCACCTAAAGTTAAGTAAAAGCTACGTGGGCATATTTGTTGGAGGAAATTATGGGGGAGCGAAGGGGTGGAAATATTGCTGGTCACAACGGATTGGACGAACGTGGGGGGAGGAGAGTCATGCATGTAGATTTTTTCACACGGGGTGGAGTGGTGGGACCGCCTGAGGGAGAAGGAGAGTTTGGCACGCATATTGTTTCCACACATGGAGAGGAAAAGATTTGGAGACGAACGGGCTTCCTACAGGTCTGGAGAACGGTGCATAATAATTCATCTTGCATGTCGGGCTAGGTATAGTCTCAAGTCATTAAAAACATACACGCCCCACACATGTTCATATTTCAAGGTGCACTAAATTATTGCATGCGATGATTAAGGCTCGCCATCATGGTGGTATCTTAGCTGGTACACGGGAATAGCAAACATGCTGATGTGGCAAAGAATTAAAGAAGAGATGGGGGTTAGACTAACTAGTGTTCATGCATGCATTGGTAAACACATTTTTTTGTGAAGAATGACAGCATTAGTTGTGTACTTTTGCAGACTTCAAAAACTATTCCACCGCCTCTACTATCTTGCTAAGAGTAGGTGGAATTTTTGTGTCGAGCCCTTTAAACTAGAAGGGAGGTAGTGGTACTCTAATAGCTAGGTGTGTAAGTCATCTTACGAAAACCAAATAATCCCAAAACACATAGGCGCGGTGCATTAACTTCTACCTCGTTTCTTGTTTCTTGACATATCAACCAATAAGAGATGAGGGTGTGCATGCTTTTAATGACCTGAGACTATCAAACAAGACATGCAGTGGTTAGTTCATTGCATGCAATACTATTTAATTAGCAAATAAACATTAATGTCTCTCATTTTCCCCTCCTCCTTGGTCATGGTGCACAGCCTAAGATGACTTACTCACCTAGACGGAGGGAGTATCAACATTCACAATGTCAAATCAATATTTTTACACTCATTATAAAACGTAGTTCTTATACTCATTATAATCAGTATTGTAGATATTGCTATTTTTAGTATAAATTTGGTCGTGGGATTTCATTGATGCCTGCCAAAGCGTGGAGGAAGCGGAGCTTAGGGCTTGCATTGCCAGTCTGTACATAGGTATTTCTCTTCATAATCCTGTAATTTTAGAGAGTGATTGCGCGTTTGTGGTAGCGTCTCTTGCATCGGGGGACTATGACAGGTCTGCTATGCGTGACCTGAAGATGAAAGCGTTGAGCATCTCGAAGTTGATCAACAATCTTCAATTGTCAAAGATTAGCCGTTCGGCCAATAAGGTGGCACACTTAATCGCTAAGTATAGCTTTGACAATAGATTAGATGGTATTCTTGTAAATAACGTACCGCCCTATGTGGTGAATATTGTATCGAATGAGTGTACTGGTGTGGCTGGTTAATTAATATAAGGTGGTGTTTAAAAAAAGTATATATTTGATCAAACACTTTGCAAATGTTTGATGGGAGTAAAAAGGACTAGAGGGAGTATCATGCATGCGGAGTAGGCAAAACAAATTGCTCATTTTTAGCCGGTCGAAGTCTCAAAGGGAGCGGCCGCGCACGGGAGGCGAAGGTCGTGGGAGGCACGACGGTTGACGGAATTAAGTGAAGTTCCATCCACGCGCCGGCATGGCGTGCGAACAGGCAGAAGCTATACCGTCAGGCCTACGATATGGGTCTAGTAGACATGACATCTAGTGGGTCCCGCATAGTTCTCGAGAACTCTTTGGCGGCTTGTAGCCGTTTATCCACCGGACAAGCCAGCAACCCCACGCCGTTCGCACACCCTACTCGTCCCCGTATTCTACTTCACAAAAGTTTGCTCCCAGTCGTCCCGTCGTTTCACATTAGTTCGCTCCTAGTTTTTGCGGGGTACAACAGTTCAACTTCTCCTAACCCTCCTCCAAAATCCATGGCCTCCCAAATCTCCATGGTCGCCGCTGAGTAACAGGTTAGAGCCATCACTGGCGATTAGTTCATCGTCATCTACACATGGGGATCCGTGACGGTGAAAGCATGGCTTGCTCGCTTCCTACGCATGTTCAACAGTTCAACGGATGAGTGGGTCGTTGGGCTGGATGTTGAGTACACCACAGTCCTGGGAGGAGAGAAGGATCTAAAGGACGAAGAGAGGAAGAAGCCCGCCGCGATCCAGGTTTGCGTACATAATGTTTGCTTGGTCTACCACATATGCCATGCCGATGTTGAGTGCCAGGATTTTAAGAACTTCCTCAAGGACAAAAGAGTGAAATTCGTTACTGTAGGCTTTAAGAACGACAAAGAAGTCCTGCGTCGGATAGGTCTCGTTGTAGGCCAGCCCTTCGATCTCCAGAAGGCAAGCCTGGTGTCCTCCTCTCAACCTTCAATGCTGACCCTGGCAGCAGCCATGATTGATCCTTCGTACGCTAAACTGAAGAAACCTCATCACGAGTTTCATCGTGCATGGGAGTCGAAGACATTAGATGAAGATCACATCATGTACGCAGCAATGGATGCCTACCTTTGTTTAAATATCTACATGGGTTGGATGAAGAAGCAGAGCCCAGTGTCCGGTTCAAGCAAAGAAGAGTCGGCTAAGAGGAAGAGGAAGAGGGACGAGGACGAAGTCGAGGACGTGGACTCGGACTCTGATTAGGTGGCAGTGCCATCGCTCATGCTGGTTCTACTGTAGTGTCAAGCTGACTAGTTGCTTAGTTTATTTTCAAGGGTGTGTTGTGTTGAGGCCCCAGCAGAACTATGTTTATGTTCTTTCTCGTTATTTGAACTGTTTAGTATGTAGAGTAGTACTAGTACTATGTCTTACTACTGTTCTTCTTGTAGTTGGTACTACTGCTCGTACCTTCATGTTCCCACTATACTTAATACGTTCGTACTAGTAGTATAATTTGGGTCAGTCGATTTGTGAAAGAAGTTCGACGGAGCGAAGGAAGAAGACAGCAGAAGAGGTGGAAGAAGCCCTTCTAGCCATCCATGTTGCATCAAACGGCTCACATGAGTCGACTGGCCCAAATTGCTCCTTCAGATTGCAGGATCCACGTGGCATTCAAGGTCTCGAAGGTAGATTCCGCGTCCGCACCCGGTTTGCGGGCTCGATGCATGCGCGACCGGCTTCCGCCGCGACAGCCACCATGTGCGCCTCCTCCGCGCGGGCGGAGACGACAATGACACGCTAGTTCCTCCTCACCGGCGTGCTGGAGCACGCGCTCGTCCTCCTCTTCATATGCTGCGTGCATAGACACGGCTCCATCAGCTACTCGCGTGCTTGGCAGCGCGGCGGCATGGCGAGGAGGGACTGCAGATGACGTGAGCGGGCGAGCCTTCGGCTTCATGGCACAGGGATGGCAGCGACACGACGGTGATGGGCGAGAAATTGTTGGCTGGAGCAGGTGGGCGCCAGCATGCGCAACGGCGGTGGCGGCATATTGATGAGTGCGCGTATGGGAGCTTACTTTAGTTTTATATGATGTTGGTCAAACTTAAAAGAAAACCGCGGCCACGATAAACATTAGACTTAGGCGGCGCTTTTATTATTTATTTATTTTGAAGTTAGTACCACAGCCACGATACGGAATCCTGTGCAAGCGCGTGAACCGCGGTCGCGCGGTCGATCAAACGGTGTGTCACCGTGTCGCGCTCGAAGGACATCCACCGATCCTTTTTGTGTGTGTGAAAACAATCCTTGAATATTACTCAACTTTTTTTCCTGGGAAAGTTCATGACGCTGCAATATTTCCATTTATTTGAATTTAGCTCCAGTTTGTGTTTATTTGGATTTGGACGTTTTAGGTGCGCCCTAGTTTTTTTTAATACTTATTTTGTGTGTGTGACTGAGAGAGAACGTGTGTATGTGTCCATATGTGTGTTGTGGCGGAAGGGCAATGTGGAGACGGTGTGCGTGTGATACAGACATAGAGAGGTGTGAATGTGCAAACGATCATGCATGAGTGAGACATAGACAGCTGCCGATACGTTGTGTATACATGAGAGAACGGTCTTCTAGTTTGCTTGTGTGTGTGTGTGTGAGAGAGAGAGAGAGAGATAGAGAGAGGGAGAGAGAGAGAGGAGCATCTGTAACACAACAACCATCTCTCTCGATTTGTCCGTCCCTCGCATGATCGCATGCAACATATGCATCAACGCGCACATTTTGACACCCTCACTCGGCCCCTGCCCACCTCAAGGCCCGCGCAATCTCTTCGTGAATACCCATTTCTCTCCTTAGGTTTGTTTTCGCCCAATATCTAACACACACACACACAAGGAGAGAGAGAGAGAAACACGCACGCACGCACACACACACACACACGCACGCACGCAGCACAACACACACACACACTCCCCTGAGCACACAATTCATCCCCATCCAAGGTTATACGGCGACCACTCTCGCTTGTGCTTCTTTGCACCCCAACATTCACAACACCTCAATATTCAAAGAGGGCATCGAGCAGATCGAAGACGGCGACCACACCGCGCTAGAGAATGCGGGGTCATTTGGAAGCAGGGTGATGTGACAACGGCTGACTAACTCCTCCCCCCCCCACCCCCTCTCTCTCTTGCTCAAATTACCAATCCCTCTCTCCCCCGCACAAAATTTTCAATCCCTCAACCCATGAGATCCTTCCCCTCTCGTCCATGTTTTTCTAGCTCTCTCATTAAACATGTTGTCTCTTCTCCTTCCACGTATACAGAATCATGTATATTACATGTCTCCATCTTTCTCACAGACCTAACTTCTTCCTCTCGCTCTCTCTCTCTCTCTCTGTGTGTGTGTGTGTGTGTGTGTGTCTTGTTAGGTTTGTCTCCTACTCTCTCGTCCACATACATACAATCTTTCCCGCCCTATCTGCTCCATCTTCAAAAGCTCTCTCTGCATGTTACATTCACACAATGGGATATGTCAAAATGTTGCTTCTTTAATGGCTGATGTAGAGTTTTTGTTGTTTTTGTTGCATCCTACAAAGTAATAACTATGAAATGCATTTAAATTCTCATTTGACTGGGATTATGTGAGTTTGAGCATGTTGTGAAGTACTATAGACCTTGTATACATCTTGGGATTCGACAATGATTGTAACTATTGAATTGTATAGACCATTACATTCGAAGTCAATAGCCTAATATATTTATTTCACAATTTCAACAAATGATTAGTTCACTACAAACTAAGAAAACAAATGTGTACTCCCTCCATTTTTATTTAAGTCCGCGTATTAGCATTGGTCAAAGTTAAGTTTTGTAAACTCTCAGAAAGCTTATAACAAAAAATATTATCATATACAATAACAAATAAATACCATTAGATTCATTATTGAATGTACTTCCACATCATACATATTTGTTATGGTAAATGTTTATATTTTTATATAAACTTGGTCAAACTTTAGGAAGTTTGACTTCGGTCAAACCTAATATGCAGAGTTTACTACTACTACTCGCTAGTTGCTTAGCCGAATCACTCAACACGCCACACGGGGAGTCCAGTGTCACAAAATTTTGAGGTCGGCGGGAAAATCTCCCGCGACCCTGATTCGAGCAATGGGAAGTTACCATCATAGCCTTCAGAACAGGCCTACGTACGACGCTTGGTAGGGGGCTGTTTTCGTAACTTCAGGTTCACCCTACCCAGCCAGCCCCACCCCAGCACCCAGAGTAGTACACCTGAATACTCCCCATTTTCTATCCCCACCGCAAAATAGACTTCCCCACGGCACCGCAGCCTTCGTGCTCCTCCCCTTTACATCGGCGTACTCGTCCACCGCAACGCATCTGCCTCATCGACGACCTCGTACGCCGCACTGGAGCCGGTCCACCGTCGTCGTCATAGACGGAGCCTCTTCCCCGGCATCGTCTTCCACGGTCTCGGATCTGCTTCCTAGAAGCCGACACCAAGCGCAGAAGTACCACCGTCGTGGACAATGAACTGACTCCCGTTGCCGACCATGACTCACAGAGGCCGCCGCGACCATCGTTCTCCTCCTCGATTGGTAATGTGTGTATTGAATCACTTAGCAGTACATGTGCAGTTCCAATTTTGTTCATACCTACCCTTCAAGTTTCCTGGGTGCTATTGTTCCCGTAAAAGTAATTGGTTATAGCCTCCATTGTCCAACAGAATATCAGCTTGTAATTGTGCGTCACTCCTGTATCGCGTTGTGCTTGGGTAGGTTTTTCATGTGCAACAAGCAGTGTGGCAAATGATGGAAAGGTTTTTAGAACTAGCAAGATGCCCATGCGATGCACGCATCAAGATGCATTTGTATGAGTAGTTTATCTTGTGGGAGAAAAGGATGAACGAGGGAAGGTCTTATTTGCAAATCTGGAGAGGGGTATGGGTATCTTTTTGCAAAATTCCTATTTGTTTCCTTCCTATATGTCAGATATAAATCGGACGGCCTATATTGCAAGAAAAAAAGTATAGAGAAAAAAAAAGTAGACAGTAAAGGAAGTAGAGATAAATATTAAATATTAAATATAAAATAAATATAACGGTAGAGAAGAGAGTAGAGATAGCAGAGACGTCGGGAAAGGATCGCGCACGCGCGCGAAAAAGCGGCCGGGCGTGCGCTAGTTTTGGCGCGTGGCGTCCGGCGCGCTTTATAAAATCCAACGCCCTCCCATCGCTCGGTGCCTTGCCACCGCTCTGTGCCTCGCCACCGCTCTCTCCCCACTCTTTTTCGCCTCGCCGCCGCTGCGCCACCATGCCGCCGCATCGCCGGGAAACTTGGGGATACTGCGGCGTACGCGCGCGCCCCTCCGGCGGCTTCTCCGCCGAGATCCGGTTCCGCGGGATGCGCCTCGGCCTCGGCAATTTCGACACCACCACCGAGGCTGCCCGCGCGTACGACGTGGCGGCGTGGCGCCTCCGGTGGCCTCATAGAACATTGAACTTCCCCAACATGCCGACGTAGGAGCGGGCGCAGGAGCTCGCGCCTCTGCCGTGGCTTAGCACCGACGAGGATCGTCGCGACAACCGGAGGCGGGAGCACCGTCTCGGCATAGCCGAGATGGATGAGGAAGCCATTGCGCTGTGGCGCCAACACTTCCCGCAGGACATCATCAACGAGCACGAGTTCTACGTGCAAAGTAGGGCGGAGAGGGATAAGAGGAGGGCGGAGCGAGCCGCCTATCGCGAGGACAAGCGTAGGCGAAAAGCGGACGCTCAATTCAACATGAGGCTAGGAGCAGCATCACCCTGGGAATCCAATGACGATCGGTATCTTCACGCCTACAGTCAGACGTTGGAGGAGGACATCACCGAGGAGCAGTCAGACGACGAGGAGTAGTTGAATTATCTTTTTTGTATCTATCTATGCTGAGAACTATCCTCTACTCTCTAGTATCTACTTCTCGATCTCAGCACTATACACGCTTTTTTAAAGCGCCACGCATTGCGATTCCGTGGAGATGCTCTAACATGGCAGACGAGTGATTTAATGTTGCCCACAAGATGCGCGAGTATTACTAGTAGTATTTTTCTTGCCATGTTGAGATTTTGAAACCACGAGTGTGAACATGCAGAGGAGCAATGAAGACCAAACACGGGATATTCGGGACATCTTCAAGGAGTGTGGCAAGTTAAAGAGGAGCTGCACCGAACCTGTAAAACGAGCTTTGGTAAGTAACACCCTTTCAATTACTTTCGTTTAGCCTCGTGTTCTTCGATGTGTATATGTTGTAGTTTCCGTTTCTCTTAAGCGTGGTGTTCTTCGATGTGTAATAAGAAGAGTCTTAATCGTCCTAATGCTTTCGTTTTTAACTTGATGTAGGAAGTGGGTGTTCTCACCGTGTAGTCTGTTTTTATATTTCTTTTCCTTTTGAATTCACTTCTCCGAGTTCTGTTTATCTGGCTTCTACTAAATGGATCTAGGTTTCTCTGAGTATTGATCTAAAAAAGAAGTAACTTCATGTCAGGATGCAGTTCCTGCGAGGAGGGAAGTATGGTCAACCTCGAGATCATGTTTCCAAAATGAGGCTGGATTACACACAAGGTGCCAGTTCCCTAATGATGCTGGATTAGACACAAGGTGCAAATTCCCAGATGATGCTGGATTACACACAAGCCAGGTGGAGTCGTCAGTTGTTCGTGTCCTTGTGGCATTAGTAAAGGCTGAAAGAAAGCATGCAGCATCCCTTGAGAATGTAGCTGAGTTCCTGAAGAAGCGAAAAGAGCAATCAGATGCTCTCTTCACCCAAGCCAAAGAAGAGATGAAAGAAGCCAGAAAGAAGCTAGCAGAGGCAGAGCAGGCTAGGCGTCTCCTGCTATCTAAAACTGTTGTCAATACAAAATTTCCTTCATAATAGCTAGGTTCAAATGTTTATCCAGTCAGCATGCCTGTTGTGATGTCTGTGCATCTACTGATGTGGCACAAAAAAAATTTGGGTCATGTAATAACAACAATTACTTTCCAAACAATAACAGACGAAGCATTGGACATGGTAAAGTTCACGCGCAAGCCCGACATTCCAAGTCCAACTTCCACCTCAAACTCATGTTCACAGATATCTGCACATTCATACATAATGTCCACAACCATGATTCACTTCAAAGCCAAAAAAATGTGAGGAGAGTTATAAATAAAGAAAAATCTCTACTAGTCCCTGCTACCAGTGCGAGCACAACAAGTCAAGACCATGCGTAAATTAATTATATTTTAGTCATTTTTGTGTTCTAAAATGCCTGACGGCTCGAGGAAGGACGTGTTGCTGGCACACGCGCGGATTCAATGAAGGCAGGTGGGGCAGTCTTAAGCTGGTTGCACGCGGCGAGGAGGCATGCTCAGCCAGGCCTGCAGCGAGTGCGACCCTCTTGGCCGGCGCGCCGGTTCAATGCCTGCGCTATGAGAGGTCGCGTCTGTGTCAGAGCAATCACTCCCTCCAGTCCTTTTTTGTTTGAGTATAACAAAATCTCGTTTTCCATTCATATTCTACAAGTAAAATTCGTGGACAAACTTTGACCCAAAGTACGATGGGGACTAGTAAACCAGAATGGAGGTAGTAGTTTTTTCAATCAAAGAAGGGTTTCCCCTTCAGATTGATGAAAAACCAGCATCTAAATCTAAACCATAGTATTTGCCCTAGAACTACCAGGTTCAACATCTCGTAACATAAACCCATACAACCATATGCCAAGGAGGTACGTAGTACTATGAATTCCATTTTCGCTCCATACCAATTGTTCTAAAAACTAGTTACTACTTATAACATGCCATTTATAATCGTAACTCTTAACCCCGCTAAAAATGATATTTTAAATGTGGCTACTCGGTCTGTGGCAACTGGCGAGCCACCGCGCTCCAAGTCGTTCACCTGTGGTCCTAACCATCAACTCCTAAAATGGTGCTCCACCACGTACCTGGTACCCGCGAATGCAGCAATCATGCACCTAGGGTTTTATAGTTTATTTCTTAAAATCGCCTTTACGTAACACTCATGTGTGCGAGACAGTGAGAGGCCGACCGACTGCGTGCGTGCGCCTCTTCTCTTCGTTTATGTACTCCACCGTTTGTCTGGTGTCCAAAAAATTATAATAACTACTAGCAATGTGCCAATGCGTTGCCACACGATCAAAGTAGATTAATACATATTCACCGATTTGATAGAAAAAAAGTCTAGTTTTGAAATACGTATATCACTAAAAATATGTTATGTTTCACTCAAAATATATTCCTTTGGCGGTTTTGATGAGATAAGGGAGGCATGTTGTTGGTTTGAACATTCGAGAAGTGGTATATGTCTAATTTCTACTCTTACTAGCAAGATGTCGTGCGTTGCACGGAACATCAAAATCTCGTGGGAGAAAAGGATGAACGAGGGAAGACCTTATCTGCAAATGTGGTGAAGAGTGTGGGTAAATTGCCATATTTTCCTTCCTATCCGTCAGATATAAATCGGACGACCTACATTGCAGGATGGCAGGCCCACCATCATCACCAACTCTATTTTTTATCCCTACTCTTATAAAAAGCATTGTCGGTGATGATCGTGTGCCTGCTATCCTGCAATATAGGTCGTCCGATCTATATCTGACGGATAGGAAGGAAACTATGGCAATTTTGCAAAAAGATACCCACACCCCTCTCCATATTTTCAAATAAGGTCATCCCTCGTTCATCCTTTTCCCCCACAAGATAAACTACTCATACAAATGCATCTTGATGTTCCGTGCAACGCATAGCATCTTGCTAGTTGTTGCAAAAAGCCCATGTGTGTGTGAGAGAGAGGGAGAGTGGAGGAGGACGGAGTGCATGTGTGACAAAGACACAAGTAGTGTGTGCGCGATAGGTATCATCTTAAAATGAGGCGATAGTGTGTGTGTGCACGATCGAGAGGGCGTGTCTCAAGAAGGGAAGAAAAAGCTACATAGATACAAGGAGCGAGAGAGAGACATGTATGTGATGGTGGAAGCATGAGTGTGCGGGTGTATAAACCTATCTAGAGGCTAGCTAGTCGATAAATGCTTGTGAGAGAAATACGAGTTGGGGTGCGAAAGCGAGAGTTTTGTGTGTGTGAGAGAGAGAGACGGTAGTCGGGAAGGGGGTGGAAGCAGGAGTTGTGTGTGTGTCTGTGAGAGAGAGAGAGAGAGGAGACGGTAGTCGGGTTTCTCTGATCGGTGTCAGTCTGGGATGGAGACGAAAAGGAGACCGCAACAAATGTTGTGTCTACACGAGAGAGAGAGAGAGTAATTTTAGTGGTATGAGTCATATGTAGAGACATATAGGGTGTGTGAGAGAATACCATAGAGAGAAAGACAAAGTGAAAGACGAGTCGAGACTGTGTGTGTGGCAGTGAAAAAGAAAGCTTAGGTACCGAGTGATACTAGAGAACAGTAGAGACGTGAGAGATAATGAAAACCGTGTAATGTATAATGATAGGGAGAGTGTGACACTTCTCAAGGCAGACGTCGAGAGACAATGTTTGCGAGGATAGGAGAAACATGAAGTGAGCATGCAGGTGAGCTGGAGAAAAGAGAGTGATGGCTACCTGAAGGAGCATGCATGCGAGAGATATGGGCGTGAAAGGAGTGAACAACAAAGGGATTCAAATATTTGAATTCGAGATGATGATACATGTAATCCATACTTGATCCAAAATTGATCTATCAAACATGCATACTCATATGAATTCACGCACATCTATGTTATTTAATATGTAGATATTACTGATCCATACATTTTAGTAGAACATAATTTGGTTAAATTTTATCGAATTCAACCTTAAGATTTCGAGATCGTTGTATTTGTAAATCATATTATACATATAAAGGAGTAGAATTCTTTGTTGTGCTTTTGAAAGTACATATGTAAAAAATGATGTATATAGAATGTAATTCCAATTGAAAATGGATCCCGCCCGGAAAAAAATAGTAGAATAGAAACGGGATTCGAATTGAGTTGGCACGGTAAACGTGCACTGTGCAAAATTTGAACGAAGTGGGGAAAGTCGCAGTAACCGCCCGAAACCAAAATCTGCGAGATGGAAATCACTACTGCCTATCACTGCCGTGCAAAGCCTATCTGCTGGATTTCTATAGGTTTCTATAGGGGTAGGTTGTAATTTCACCCAAACGTGACGTAACCGCCTCTCACCCAGATTCATACACGGTGGGCGCCAAAACACAGTGTGCCCTCGGCCGAAATTGACTCCCTCCCCGATTCATATTCATACACGCGCCAAAAACAAACTCTCGTCGGCAAATATTCGGTGTATGCAAGATTACCGTCCTATCCCCAACCGACTAATGTTGTTGTGATGTAGTAGAAAGTGGAAACGGGGGCTAAGTTTGTAAATTTCCTTGCATTTGAGACAAGCGCGCCCTGACTACATGGTTCCCCCCTTCCTCTCTACCTCCCTTTTCCCCATTCGTACTCCGTGGGCGCCAAAACACCCTCTCCACCCCACCCTCCTCCGTCTGCCGCCGTCCGCCACAACATCCACCGCCGTCCTCCTCCACCATGCCGGAGCTGATACCCCGACGCTGCCGTCCATTACAAGAGGTCGACCTCTCTCATCCACTCCTTCGGACCGGGATCCTTGCATCCCGTCCTCTCGCTTCATCCCCGCCGTCGTCCACCTTGCCGGCGCCGCTCCTATGACCGTCTCGTCCACCACGCCATGTCGCCACCGTCTACCCTCCTAGATCTGCTTCCACGCCGCCGACAGCCAGCGCTACCGCAGCACCGTCAACTTCTCACCAGATGCATACACAGCGCCGCACCAGAGGCGGTACTCTTTCGTATCTGCTCAACTTATTTATCGCAGCAAGAAAATAGATCGCCACTGCTTTACTCTGATTTCTTGTCTTGGTTGCGAAGTTGCCTTTGTCTGGTTTGCACCTTCAGATCCGCCATGGCACGCTCAACACTATGCTCCCAATGCTTATGGTTTTCCCCTTTTATATTCCACACTAGTTAAATCACAGTAGACTAAATTTCAAAATTGGGTCAGTCAATTTTTCAGAGCTCGCCGGAGTTCGCCGGTGCGATCCAAGGGGCTCAGGTGGTTGTGGGGCCTCGCCAAACAAAGAAAACTTGATGCGGGTGGGGGGTGGGGGTGGCGGAAGAACACAGGCGGTGGGGGCCGGTGGTCCGGCCGGCGGCCCGTGCGGTGTTCTGTATGGGAAGAATCACAGACGAGGAAGAAGAAGGGTTAGGAGACGTAGGATCTTCATCCAACCGCCTGAAATGGTCGAGAGACAACTGGGAGTTGCATTCTTAATGCGCTCTAGTTCATCATGTGTGGGCACTGCGCAACAAACATTTTATTATCCAAAATCTGCTTGCTCTTCTTTACCATGTTCGATAGAGCTGTGACACAAAACGTAGGACCGACTCCAGCAGACTGTACCCATACTTCACTGGCCACACCACTAGCCCCACCACACAGGACCTGCACTCCAGCAGAATGTATACCAATTTCGTTTTCTATAGCACCAGCTGTACCACAGAAAAATCCCACTCCAGCAAAAAGTACAGCAAGTCCACCGGCCGAAGACCTATCCCAACTGCAGAGACGGCCAATTCCTGCAGATTGGAACCCCATTCCATTTATTCCCAGTTTAAAAGACAATGCTTTCAATGTTGTTAGGGACTACATGCATATATTCCCATCATCGGAAGATTATTGTGAAGACAAATACCATTTTCACATCTTCCTGTCCAACTTATGTGTAAGTGCTATTATTCATGGTTATTATTTTCCTGTTTTCTACTGATTGAACACATCAACGATTTACATTACATTGTTGTAACTAGGCGAGGGTCAATCTGGATAGACATGACGAGGAAAGCTTGCTTGTGCTTTTCAAGGAAGCATTGCAGCAGTATCGGTGTTACCTGAGGAAATCACACTTTGGTGGCAAATCTATAAAAGAATTTATGGTGAAGTCTCTTGTGCTAAATTTAGAAGACATTGAATGGAAAAACATTGTTATGCACTGGTCTCATTCCCAGGATGAGGTACTATCTATGAAATCACATCACAATTTGAACTTCTACTTTTCCGCATGTGCCTTACGGATCTTGTTTGCAGGAAATCTGCTCAAAGAAGAATTCTGGTTTGAAAAGAACGACAGGATATCGCAAATATGTTACCCGCTGCTTTGCTCTTGTTAGTACCTGTTGTCCTGTATCACTGTACTTGCATACATACCTGGGTCATTATGTGACAGCAGTATGCATGATAGCTTGCTTATCAATTGTTCGCTCCAAATTCTTCAGTATCCAATGCCAATGTTTTTTTAGCTCTGCATTGTTCTTGTAAGTACATGCTGTCCTTTATCAGTGTACTTATAATGACAGGTGGTTGTTTATGTACCATCACTCTGCAGCTTATTTTCCTTTGCCCTCCATTTTCTACACATCAGATCTATATTTACTCTTACCATAAGGTTGGTACTGAAGAAGTTTAGTTGTGCATTGCTCTTGGATGTACCTTTTGCATGTATCGCTGCACTTACATTTATAGCTACTTGGTTATGTAGCATCACTTTTCATCTTATCTTAAATATTCTCCATTTTTTTGTATATTATCACATCTATATTTACTCTTAACAAAATGTAGAATAAAGGCAATGCTTATGAAGAAGATTCTGTGGTAAACTTCTTGAATTGCCCCCCCCCCCCATCAGCATGGACAAGGCCTTTATAGAGCCTGTCTTCACCAGTAATGTAAGTTTGTCCATCTCAAGCCTTCAAACTTTGTTGTATATATTTGGTTAGGCATGACTGCAACAGCTGTTTATTTTTGGTGTTTGCATCAAATTGCATGTTTAAAGTTTATTATGTACTCCCTCCGTTCCAAAATAGATGACCCAATTTTGTACTGAAGTTAGTATAAAGTTGGGTCATCTATTTTAGAAAGGAGGGAGTAGTTCATAAACAAAAGTTTGTCCTTTCTCAATTTAAGTTTTCAGTTGTACAACCAAGTTCCTTATTCATACCATATAAATTAAAGTATATAGAGCAAGTGATCTTCTTTTGCACTGCATGTATGCCTCTGTTCTTCATCCGTAATCCAATGGTGTGGTGAACCTACCCACTACAGCACAATGTCATATTCTTGCAATGTCTTAACTATGAACAATGTCATATCATTCTACTACTCCCTCCGTCCAAAAATACTTGTCATTGAAATGGATGTATCTAGATGTATTTTAGTTCTAGACACATCCATTTTGATGACAAGTAATTCTGAATGGAGGGAGTATTATTTAAACCGTCTCTTTATTTGCCAATCTGAAATGGGATAAATTGACAGCACACTAACCATTGATACTTACGAGTTCTTAATCTGTAATCCAGTGGTGTCGTGAAGCTGCCAACTCCTTCACAATGTCATTTCCTGCCATGTCTTGACCTGAACAATACCATATTGTGTTAATGCAATTTTAAACTGTGTCATTTTATTCGTCAGTAAGAAATGTGATGAATTGTCATCACTGATACTTTTATGTGCAAAACCTGCCATCTGTCTTCTTGTTTATCTTTCAGAGTGAGGAAGATTTAAGTGTTGAACAAGCGCAGTCTCATCATCTTGCTCAGCTGCTTGCGCTGCAGCTCCCCAGCAGGGCTAACCTTTCTTGAACTCTATTGAATTGTTGTCGGTTTTGTATATTATTTTGTCGGCGTGTTTATTTGCACTGGTGGCGATCTTTGATGCCCAGTGTATGTAATCTGTTGTCTGCTTGTGCTTTATTATCATAGTGGCGAACTTTGATGCCCAGTGGATGTAATATGATGTAATTTCTTTATTGTATAGTCTAGGTTTTTTCTTATTCACGATGCTGCAGTTATTTTACTGTCTTCACAGTAAACCGGCCAAACCGTAAAATTACGGTACATAATCGGGCCGTCATGCAATCACGATGTAGGTTGGGCCTGAAACGTGCCGAACAGCTAACGAGCCGGCAGCAGCCCGAAATGAACCCCGGCCCATGATTGTGCGAATCAAATAACGGGCTTTTAACATGCCAAAATTGTCTCGGTCCTTGTTTGGCACAATCAGATATCGGCTGGGAGCAGGTCGGATGCAAACCGGGCCGTAGTTAGGCCTAACTATATGATGGGCATTTAACAGGCTGAAATTAATATAGGGCCAAAATGTTAAACGGGTCCTTAAGACACCAAAACTAATGTGAGGCCGAATTCCTAAGTGGGCCTCTAGCAAGTGGGCCCAAAAGCATAGTGTCTAGTTGACGGGCCGAATCTGATATGGGTCATAGTTGAGCCCATAGCCTCTTAAAGGGTCGTAACTGATCTGGGCCGTAATTTGGCCCAGAACGTGGTAGGCTTTTAACGGGCCGGATCTCATATGGGCCACTATTAGGCCCGGAACATGGCAGGCCATTAATGGATCGGATCAAATATGGGCCGGCATTTGGCCCAAAACATGGCAGCCAGTTAATGGGCCGGCCTTCTAGGGCCCTCAAATTCTTGTGGGCCTACAGCTGGGCCGGCCCGTTAATGTCGGCGAAATCTCGTGGGCCTTTAGCCGGGCCGACCCATTATGATCCGCAAGAATCTTCTGGGCCTTTACCTGGGCCGGCCCATTATGGAAAACAAAAATCTTGTGGGCCTTTACCTGGGCCGGCCCATTATGGCCCGCGAAATCTTGTGGGCCATTAGCTGGGCCAGCCCATTATGGCCCATAAAATCTCGTGGGCCTTTAGCCGGGCCGGCCCATTATGGTCCACAAAATCTTGTGGGCCTTTAGTTGGGCCGGCCCATTTAAACTTGATGGGCCGGTCCACGTGTCAACATATCATAGGCGCGTCTCGCCCATTGGATGAGTGACACCTGTGCCAGCGCGGACCTGACACGTGTCTCCTCCACCCAATGATGATTTTACACGTGGAAAATCCCCATTGGTCGGGGCTGTTAACGGGTTATCGGATCCAAAACCCGACCCGATAGCTTAACGGCGTTCTGTTACGATGGATGCCACGTGTCGGTCACCCTTGACGAAAGCACTTCTGTGACACGCAATTTATCGTCATGGAAGTGGACACTTCCGTGATGATAATTTTGGTAATGTCATGGAACACTTCTACGACAGCACAGGTATGACTATCTTGATTCTGTCATAAATTTGTCATGGATGTACATGCATGACAAAAAAACGTGACCTACTATGACAAACACGTATCATCGCGGAAGTGTATTTTTCTTGTAGTGTGCCTCTTTGGATTTTCAGGACATTCCGAGAACTTTTCTTTTCTGCACATAAAACAACATCATGGCAGTTCTGCTGAAAACAGCGTCAGTCCGAGTTAGTTTCATTCAAATCATGCAAGTTAGAGTCCAAAACAAGGGCAAAAGTGTTTGGAAAAGTAGATACGTTGGAGACGTATCACTACTCCAACTAGTAGTGCTGATCATAACACTTCTATTAAAATGCTTAAAGAAGTTATTTTTCTGAGGTTTGGAGTCCCTAGATATCTTATGACTGATGGTGGTTTACATTTTATTCATGGTGCTTTCCGTAAGATGCTTGCTAAGTATGATGTCAATCATAGAATCGCATCTCCTTATCATCCGCAGTCTAGTGGTCCAGGTCGAATTGAGCAATAGAGAGCTCAAATTAATTTTGCAAAAGACTGTGAATAGATCTAGAAAGAATTGGTCAAAAAAACTTGATGATGCATTATGGGCCTATAGAACTGCATACAAAAATCCTATGGGTATGTCTCCATATAAGATGGTTTATGGAAAAGCGTGTCATTTACCTCTTGAACTTGAACATAAGGCATATTGGGCTATTAAAGAGCTCAATTATGACTTCAAACTTGCTGCTGAGAAGAGGTTGTTGATATTAGCTCACTTGATGAATGGAGAACCCAAGCTTATGAGAATGCCAAGCTATTCAAAGAAAAAGTCAAACGATGGCATGATAAGAGGATACAAAAGCGTGAGTTTAACGTAGGAGACTATGTATTATTATTCAACTCCCGTTTAAGAATTTTTGCAGGAAATCTTCTCTCAAAATGGGAAGGTCCCTACGTTATCGAGGAGGTCTATCGTTCTGGTGCCATAAAAATCAACAACTTCGAAGGAACACATCCAAGGGTGGTAAACAGTCAAAGAATTAAACATTATATTTCAGGTAATCCTATCAATGTTGAAACTAATATTATTGAAACCATAACCCCTGAGGAATACATAACGGACACATTCCAGAACGTTCCAGACTCCAAAAAGGAATAGGTATGTGGTACGGTAAGTAAACCGACTCCAAAACGACTCCAATGGCAATTTTTTATCAGTTTTGGAATATTTAAGAATTTTAGGAAGAAAGAAGTAGTCCGAAAGGGACACGAGGCCCCCACGAGAGTGGAGGCCCCCCCCTTCTGGGCGCGCTCCCCTGTCTCGTGGGCACCTCGTGTGCCTCCCGGACTCCGTTTTCTTGCACATTACGTATTTTGGTCCGTAAAAATTTAGTATATATACTCCCGAAGGTTTTGACCACCGTATCACGCAAATATCCTCTGTTTTCATTTCGAGCTATTTCTGTTTCAGATCTAGAGCATGATGTCGTCTCCAAGCGCTCCCAAGGACAAGTTTTTCGAGAGGGTTATCAACCCCTATCTCGCAGAGGTGTGGATACGCCCTCAAACCATTGAGATGAGTGAGGGGGTGCTGCACATCTGCGATGTGGAGGGACCAAGGCGTACTAGAAGCGTGGAGACAAAGCTCGAAGACGTGGAGCAGCAACTTTTCAAGTGCCAAGGGATGGTGGAGCATGGACTCAACGCCAACCAGATGATGATCACGGAGTTCACCAACAACCACGAGTTAGATGCCAAGGTCATTGGAGAGACCATCTTCAAGCTTCAAGAGAAAATCAAGCACCTCCAAGCCCAGATCTATGACCTGCAAAACCAGAACTGTGAGTATGTTTAATATAGATTCAACATGATGAGTTTGGCTATAGATTTAAGGATCCCAGAGACTCGATCATCTTTCTATGATGGAGAGTCTATGCCTTGGAAGACGGACGACAAGCCTACATCATCAACAACTCCTACTTCACCACCTCCAAGGAAATAATCACATGGGTATGGGCACTCCCCTTGGCAACTGCCAAGCTTGCGGGAGGTGCCCCGGTATCGTATCACCATCACACTCCTATCTTTACCATTTTATTTAGTTCGATCCTTTTAGTAGTATCTTGATCTAGTAGATTGAACACTACTAGAAAAACCCCTACTAATGGCGCACCTAATATGGCCATTAATGGCGCATCTGTGGTGCACCATTAACAGCACACCATTAGTAATTTTCACTAATGGCGCACCACCTGGTGCGCCATTAGTATCTGGTATACTAATGGCGCACCTCGGGTGCGCCATTAGTATAGGCCAGGTGCGCCATTAGTATGCCTCCCAGGGGCCATGTATACCCAGGTGCTTTGGCATACTAATGGCGCACCACCTCCGGATGCGCCATTAGTAACCGCGGCATACTAATGGCGCACTGCCCAGTGATGCGCCATTAGTATGCACTGTCATACTAATGGCGCACTGTCATGTGATGCGCCATTAGTATGAATATTAGGTTTTTTTATTTTTTTTATTTTCTATTTTTTGCACAGGTTACAAAATGTATAATTTGACAAAATATAGACAGCACACATCAACAACAGACTCATCAAATACAATAGAAGATTAGTCTTTGAATACAATTCATCATATTAGTCTCCGAATACAATTCATCATATTAGTCTCCGAATTGAAAAGACCGAACAAAGATAGAACATTATATTACAAGTCTCGAGACCGCGAGTAGCGAGTCTGTCTTCACATTACAAGTCGATATCGATCATCTAAACTACCATCACATAGAAGAGAGCTGCGGTCATCACGATGAGCATCATCACGATGAAACTCGTCTTCATCCGGTTCCTCCAACGCTCCCTCCCCTCTCCCGCTAGATAGCGGGCGTATCTAGATTCGGCCTCGGCCCTAGTGGTGTACCCTTTGTAACTGTTACCGCTGAATCGGTGAACCTGTCTCCGACACTCCTCCCAGTCATCGTAGACTCTGGGAACCTTACCCTTGTACACGACATACGTCGGCATCGCTATGCACTAGCCAAACGAAACGTTAGTACCAATTCACAGACAATACATAAGCAATATATAAGTATTCAACAGAACGATCGGAAGAGAAAAGCAAGACATTAATAGCATCGATTACATCTAAGTTGAACGACTCTCGAAACCAAAGAGACATACTACAAGTTCATTAAAGTTTAATTACAACATGAGCCAATCGATGTTTCAGAACTAGACAACTCGACTCAAGGGACCGGAGCGTGGATGAAGCCACCGTCTATCGTGGGAGTCATGAAAGAACGGGCGTTGTCATCCTGCATTTGTAGCATTGTGTCGATGTCACTGTTGGACGGTTGATTTCTGAGGTAGAACTGCCCCGAGGTACGAAGGACATCTTGATGGATGATTTCCACAAACTCCGACTGGATGCGAAAGAATTCTTGTCGGAGGTCCGCGTCCTGGATTGCCGACACGCTCGCGGCCCAATCTTTGAGTTTACTCGGTAGCAAAAGTTGATGATGGTCCCGTACGATCGCCCGCATGTGATGGATGGCATAGTAGGCACCCTTCTGACCGCCAGGCGGCTGCTTGACGCAGCAGAACGTCGTATTGTGGGAGAACACGTGCTTGCCGTACTTACGAATAGGCCTGGTGAAGGTGCCTCCAGATTGGGCGTAGCCGGGGAGAACATCATCAAGAACCTTCTTGACATTTGTGTAGTCTACGTTCGACTGACGGTCCGGGTCGAAATACATGGCCATGGAATATTTGGGGCTTAGGAGGATGAGCGTGCAACGTGTGTCACTGCAGAAAACACGGAATGTTAAAAGAAAAACGATCGAAATGTAAGAATTCATATGTTACGGGCCGGTTGAGGGGAGGACTTACTCGGGAAAGTAAGGCACGAGGAAGTTATCCTTATCTTGGTTTGCCAGAATGACGCCTTCGAGGTAAGAACTCGCGACTTGCCGGTCCCCAGCGCTGCCCAAGATCTTGGCACGCATGTAGAAGGGGTCGACTATCACGATGTTCGGGGTCTTTTCACGAATGATCCGCATCTCCATACTCAGCGAAAATAGCCGAACGAAGGTGTAGTGCAGCGGATGAAGGTTCAACATAGCGTGGATGTCATCAAAACGCAGGACGATCGTACGCCCGATGGAGTTATCCATAAAGCCCTTGCCCTCTGGCACCTTGGCCGCGAAAACCGGGTATGCCACATCCTTCTCTCTGAGACGCCGCTTCTCCAAAGCAAGAACACTGTCATGTAGACTCCGCATAGCACCGGTTGCAGCATTGAGCATATTTGTCGGTAGCATCGCCCTACCCGCCACATGCACCCTCCTCGAGATATCCTGCGGTGAAGGTGGCCCATCCTAAGCACGGATCGTACTCGGTGCCGGCTGGCTCGCACCCTTCTTAGTCTTTCTTTTGCATGCCTTCTTCTTCTCCTGTAATGGGACCGAGTTCTGCTCACAGACCGCCTTCTTGAGTGTGTTGGGGCTGATAATATTTCGCACCTCGCCTATCTGAGGCTCGGTGAAGTTGGCAGCTGGAGGCGTCTCCTGAGAGTTGAACGCCAGACGGCGCCTGTTGCAACTTGGCTTCTCCGCGGTACGAGCTAGATCGCACACGTCTTTTGTTGGGTTTGGTTCTTGAGAAGGAGGCCCCATGAAGTCGCCATCGTACCCATGCTCGGCAAAGTACTGATCGACATTGCCAAATGTATCATCGTCGTCGTCGTCGTTCTGATCCTGTGCCATATGCATGTTTGGATCTAGTGGCATAGGGATGTCCGGCACCGTTACGGCGGTCTTGCCATGGAGCCGACTTGGCGCCGGCACGACTGGCGGTGTTATCTTTGGGGTGGTGTCCCCCGCCCCCAAACGAATCTGGCTCTTCGGCCAAAGCAGGGGCCAGCTCAGGCAGGCGCTGAGGGTCATCACGTCTTCATCATCGGCCCCGACGGGTTGAATCGGAGGTAACAAGTCGTCGCAGCCTGGCAGTGCCCGAACCAGTTGAACCCTAAACAAGTTGGGTGGCATCTGGGTACCGTGGAACAAGGGGTTGCCCGGTTGAACGATTTTGCCCTTGGCGACATTGACCAACTCGTTGTTCACAAAGTGGAGGAGAGTGCACGGAACGTCGGCGGCGCCCTGCGAAAACATGTAGGGCGTCAGGGATGCCCAGTCAAAGGCAAGGAGATGAAGTCCTCGGCCGAGAGAGGCTTAATTAGTTACCGTGATGATGGCGTCGAGCTCGGCTAATGTCGAGGCACCGCCAACGGTGGGCGTGCAGTTGACGGAGGGGCCGCTTGCTGAAGAGGTGCCGGCCGGCGTACACCCGGGTGCATTAAGCTCCCGTGCCGGCGGCGGTTGAGTAGGGGAATCGAGGGTGCGGGGGGTCGGCGGCGGCGGCCGGTGGACTGGGGGGGTTCTCGGCGGCGAGGGGGACCGGATCTGGAGGGGGATCGAGATCGAGTGTCCATGAAATTTAAAAATATTCATGATAGTTCAAAAAGTACCCATGAAATACAATCGAGAAATGAAGTCTACGATTTAAATACAATCGATCTTAGCTAGCTATTTGTTCACAATCTTCTTGCCCTACTTTTTCACAAATGGAGTTCTTCTGTGGAACGGACGTCCTTTAGGTAGGGTGGTCCTGCTTCTTCTTGTGGTGTATGCTGCTACTTCATCATCGTCGTCATGTTCGATCCTCGGGTCGCCGTACTTGTCGAAGTCTTGCTCATTGGCTACTCCATCCATTCCGATGATCTTCCTTTTGCCTCTCCTCACGACAACACGACTGGGCTTTGGCGGGTCGGTAATGAAGAAGCATTGGTCCACTTGGGAAGCCAGTACCCATGGCTCATTTTTCGCGGTGACGTTTGCGCCCGCGGTCTTGGATTTGGCTTCGGGTATAACCATGGTGGTGAAATACCGGTCTTCTTTTATGACGTTCTTGGCCCATCTGACATGGAACATCGGGACCTTCTCTCCAGCGTAGCTCAGCTCCCAGATCTCCTCGATCCTTCCGTAGTATCTGTCCTTGTCGTTACCGGTGTAGGATTCCATCGTTACCCCAGAGTTCTGATAACCATTGCTCTTCATGTCCTTGGCCTCGGTGTAGAATGTGTAGCCGTTGATATCGTATGCCTCATAGGTCATCAGGTTGTGCTCGGCGCCCTGTGACAAGGCGAATATGAGTTGTTCTTCCGCGGAAGAATCCTCATGTAAAGGGTACGACAGAAGCTTCTGCTTGAACCAACGCGTGAAACATGAGTTGTGCTCTTTGAGTATATCTCCGTCCGTCCTCTGTTGGCCTCGGTCATTGTACGTCTTCTTAATAAAGGTTTTGTGCTCTACCACCCAAGGATCGACCACGTCTATGTGTTGTAGCGCGACTAGGTTTGCTCTTTCAAAGTCGGCGAGTCGAACCTCGAAGTCGACATGCATTTCGCGGCGACCCTCACGGTGACCCCATCCAGCGAGCCTGCCGAGGTGCCTGTTGACGGGCAGACCAACGGGGTTCTTGATGCCTAGATAATTCGTGCAGTAGGAGATGCACTCTTCGGTCAGAAAGCCCCTGGCTATGCTTCCCTCTGGACGTGACATGTTGCGAACGTATCCTTTGATGACACCATTCATCCTTTCGAACGGCATCATGCTGTGCAGGAACGTCGGCCCGAGTTGGATGATATCCTCCACTATATGGACCAGCAGATGCACCATAACATCGAAGAATGCGGGCGAGAAGTACATCTCAAGCTCGCATAGTATCACCACGATCTCTTCCTGTAGCCTTCTGAGTTGCCTCACGCCAATCGACTTCCGAGAGATGACGTCGAAGAAGTTGCATAGGCCAAATAGCGTTTCACGGACGTGCGCGTCCATGATCCCACGGATTGCAACTGGAAGTATCTGCGTCATCAGCACGTGACAGACGTGAGACTTCATCCCGCTGAACTTCTGCTTCGCTGGGTCTAGGTATCTGCTTATCTTCCCCGCGTAACCGTAAGGAAGTTTTACTCCTAGGAGGCAGGTGAAAAACTGCTCGATCTCCTCCTGACTTAGAGTGAAGCACGCGGGAGGGTAGTCATTTCCGGTCTTCTTGGCCTTTTTGCCTTTGCGACGACTTTCTGTGTCCTGCTTCGCCTCATCATCATCATCATCATCATCATCATATATAGCGTGAAGCTCCTACCTGATGCCCATTGATTTCAAGTCTGCCCTTGCTTTCGGCCCATCTTTGGTCCTCTCTGGCATGTTGAGCAGGGTACCAAGCAGACTCTCGCACACGTTCTTCGTGATATGCATGACATCAACGCTGTGAGGCACACGGTGGATCTTCTAGTACGGCAAGTCCCAGAAAACAGACCTCATTTTCCATACCTTCAGCAGCGGCTCTGGCACCTTTTGCTTCTTTCCCGGCAGTGGGCAGTCTTTCCAATTTTTCAACAGCTTGTCTATTTCCTCGCCGCTCCTCGTACACGGGCGTTTTCGGGGTTCGGTTTCACCATCGAACAGATCCTTGTGTTTCCTCCACGAGTCATCGTCGCGAAGCCACCTTTTATGTCCCATGAACACGGTTTTCGAAGACCCGGGATCTCTATCTAGCTGGCGATACGTTGTGTCATCCATGCACCTTACGCATCCAGAAAATCCGTGGACTACCTACCCCGCAAGATATCCGTAACCGAGATAGTCGTGCACCGTCGTGAGCAGTGCGGCTCTCATAGGGAAATATTCTTTCTCTGCGGCGTCCCACGTATTGGCTGGCGTTTTCCACAGCATGTCAATCTCCTCTTTCAGCAGCCCCAGATACAGATTGATGTCGTTCCCTGGTTGTTTCGGCCCTTCAATTAGCATACTCATGTGAATGTACTTCCTCTTCATGCACAACCAGGGGGGAAGGTTGTACATCCACATGAACACAGGCCAGGTGCTATGTGTGCTTCTCTGGCTGCCAAACTGATTGACTCCATCGGTGCTCGCGCCCAGCATGATGTTCCTTGGATCGTTCCCAAATTCTGGGTATTCGAAGTTCAACGCTTGCCACTGGCTCGCATCCTTAGGGTGACTCAGCATCTTGTCTTTTTTATCTATCTCCGGATCATTTGCATCATCTTCTCGCTTCTTCTCCTCCCTATCCGCGTGCCAACGCAGGAGCTTTGCTACCTTAGGGTCCGCGAAATACCGCTGCAGACGAGGAGTGATCGAAAAGTACCACACCACTTTTCGAGGAGCTTTCTTCCTCTTCTTGTATCGAGTGACACCGCACACCGGACATATGGTAGACTCCGCGTGCTCGTCCCGATAAATGATGCAATTGTTCATGCACACATGGTATTTGACGTGCGGTAAATCCAGAGGACACACGATTTTCTTCGCCTCCTCCAAACTGGTTGGGCACTTGTTCCCCTTGGGAAGACATTCGTGCCAGAATGACATGTTCTCGTTGAAGCATGCGTCGGTCATTTTGTGTTTTACCTTCATCTCCAGAGCCATGAGCGTTACTTTCAGGTGGGTATCCTCGGGCCTGCATCCTTCATACAATGGAGTAACCGCGTCTAACTCAAGTTGATCCATCTTGGCTTTCTCTCGGGCGGCAGCTCTTGCGTTATCCGTCTGCTTGAGAAGCAGCTCTTGAATATGAGGGTCCTGCACCCAGCCCATCGATGGTCCAGCGTCGTCTGCTCCGCCGGCATCATCATCATGTCCTCCATCTTCTACATGATGACTGTGTACAGCATCACCGTCGTGATCATCTCCTGGGGATTCTTTTTCTTCTCGCCCCCCCCCCGAGCCGCGGTGGTTGTCTTGCTGCCCTTCCTCATTTCTTGCCCGGCCCCCATGGACGACTTCGTAGTCATCTTCATCACCTTGCCGCCTATAGCCATCCATGAAACCACACAAGAGCAGGTGGTCCCGCACCTGCCCGGAATCCGGGTCCGCAATAAGGCTATTCAGCTTGCATCTTCGACACGGACATCTTATCTCCGTCTCGTTCTTTTGAAGCATCTCGGCCTTCGCGGACCTCAAAAACCTATTCACGATGCCTTCGGTCATCGTGCGGACCATGGTCGCCTGCGGGGTAGAGAAAAATGATATTTTAGAACCAAGAAAAAATTTGGCATGACTTTCCCTAAAAATAGGACCAAAAAGAATGCTTAATGCCAAAATTCTCGCCGAAACGGAAATGAATCAACATTCCGGCAAAATATTGGCAACTATCGCATTTCAAATACCGGTACACCTCCAAACACAAACACATATGCAACACCACAAACATATGCAACACCACGAACATACATAGATCTAGCTAGGCCATAAAAAGTGCATGTGCACATTGTTGTAGGGAGAACAACATAAATATAGCTTCCCCCCTTACTTACCTAGCAAAACAAGGTAACTTAACCACTTAATTTGAATGAATCTATGGTGGAAATGAGGTGAAAAAGAGGAGGCACCCGAGACAAGGAGGAGGCGGTGGAGAGAATGAAGTGGGGAGAAAGTGAGTGTGGGAGGAGAGGCTGTCCAAAATATCTTGTTGCTGCCCACTTACTAATGGCGCACCAGCAGCAAATGCGCCATTAGTAATCCAGGTTACTAATGGTGCACCCCGTGGTGGTGCGCCATTAGTACTTTTGCAAAAAAAGGAATAAAAACAATAATAAAAAAATAACATTAGTGGCGCACCTTCTGGCTGGTGCGCCATTAGTAGTTACAACTAGTAATGGCGCACCACCAGTTGATGCGCCATTAGTATGTTTGGACAGGCGCACTAGTTCAAAAAAAAATTGGTATTAATGGCGCACCGTCGGCAGGGTGCTCCATTAGTAGTTTCAACACTAATGGCGCATCAGAAGGTGGTGCGCCATTAGTATATACTAATGGCGCACCACAAGTCTGGTGCGCCATTAGTGTCATTTCCATCTATAGCCCTTTTCCTAGTAGTGGAAGTTTTGATAGCAAGTAGTTTTGAGTTTTGCTTTGTGGTCTCTTTTTGTAATTGAGTCTCTGGGCTATTTATAATAAACAATAGTGTTGAGTCAAGGGCTTTGCTATGTTGCTATGATATTGAGAAAGTAGAAAGAATAAAAGAGTTCATATTGATCTTATGGGTAGTGATAACTTCACACATAGAAAGTATGAGGCATAGAAACTGTTGAGAGTTGATGAACGTAGTCTTGGTCATCGTTGCAATTAATACGATGTGATAAGGAAACAGGGGTTCACATATAAATATATTATCTTGGACACCTTTTATAATTGGGAGCACTCATTAAGTATGACATGCTAAAAGAGTTGATGTTGGAAAAGGAAGACAACGTAATGGTTTATGTTTTCCGACATCTCAGTTAAAGTATATTGTCATTGACCTTCCAAACATGTTGAGCTTGCCTTTCCCCCTCATGCTAGCCAAATTCCTTACACCAAGTAGAGATACTACTTGTGCTTCCAAATATCCTAAAACCCAGTTTTTCCATGAGATTCCACCATATCTACCTATGGATTGAGTAAGATCATTCAAGTAAGTTGTCATGTTGCAAGCAATAAAAATTGCTATCTAAATATGTATGACTTATTAATGTAGAGAAAATAAGCTTTGTACGATCTTGTTGTGGAAGTAATAAAAGCGACGGATTGCATAATAAAGGTCCACATACAAGGGCCAATATAAAGTGACGTTCTTTTGCATTAAGATTTTGTGCATCAACCATAAACGCACATGACAACCTCTGCTTCCTTCTGCGAAGGGCCTATCTTTTACTTTATGTTTTTACTTTATGTTTTTACTTTATGCTTGAGTCAAGGTGATTCTCACCTTTCCCTTTTTCATTTTATCCTTTGGCAAGCTCCTCGTGTTTGAAAGATCATGATATATATATCCAATTGGATGTAAGTTAGCATTGGATATTATTGTTGACATCACCTAAAGATGAATACGTTGGGAGGCAACACAATAAGCCCCTATCTTTCTCAATGTCCGGCTGAAACTCCATAACCACAAGTACTGCGTGAGTGTTAGCAATTGTAGAGGACTACAAGATAGTTGAGTATGTGAACTTGCTGAAAAGCTCTATTGTTGACTCTTTCTGATGTTATGATAAATTGCAATTGCTTCAATGACTGAGATTATAGTTTTAGTTCCCAATGCAGTCTTTGAACCATACTTGACATTGTGAATTGATTGTTCTTGAGCATAAGAAATCATATGACAAAATCTATATATGTTGCTCTTATAAGAATGATCATGATGCCCTCATGTCCGTATTTTATTTTTATCGACACCTCTATCTCTAAACATGTGGACATATTTTTCGATTTTGGCTTCCGCTTGAGGACAAGCGAGGTCTAAGCTTGGGGGAGTTGATACGTCCATTTTGCATCATGCTTTTATATCAATATTTATTGCATTATGGGCTGTTATTACACATTATATCTCAATACTTATGGCTATTCTCTCTTATTTTACAAGGTTTACCGTGAAGAGGGGGGATGCCGACAGCTGGAATTCTGGCTGGAAAAGGAGCAAACATTGGAAACCTATTCTGCACTGCTCTAAAAATTCTGAAACTCCACGAAACATCTTTTTGGAATTAATAAGAATTATTGGGAGAAAGAAATACA
>NC_057807.1:6220552-6235499 GCF_018294505.1 Triticum aestivum
CGCCCCCTGTCTCCTGGGCTCCCTGGTGGGCCCTCGGTGTCCATCTTCTGCTATATTAGAGCTTTTACCCTGGAAAAAATCATGGGCAAGCTTACGGGACAAAACTCCGCTGCCACGAGGCGGAACCTTGGTGGAATCAATCTAGAGCTCCGGCAGAGCTGTTCTGCCGGGGACACTTCCCTCCGGGAGGGGGAAATCATCACCAACGATCCTCTCATCATGAGGGGGCCAATCTCCATCAACATTTTCACCAGCACCATCTCCTCTCAAAACCCTAGTTCATCTCTTGTATCCAATCTTGTATCAAAACCACAAATTGGTACATGTGGGTTGCTATGGTGTTGATTACTCCTTGTAGTTGATGCTAATTGGTTTACTTGCTGGAAGATCATATGTTCAGATCCTTTATGCATATTATTACTCCTCTGATTATGAACATGAATATGCTTTGTGAGTAGTTACGTTTGTTCCTAAGGACATGGGTGAAGTCTTGCTATTTGTAGTCATGTGAATTTGGTATTCGTTCGATATTTTGATTAGATGCATGTTGTCTTTTCCTCTAGTGGTGTTATGTGAACGTCGACTACATGACACTTCACCATTATTTGGGCCTAGAGGAAGGCATGGGGAAGTAATAAGTAGATGATGGGTTGCTAGAGTGACAGAAGCTTAAACCCTAGTTTATCCGTTGCTTTGTTAGGGGCTGATATGGATCCATATGTTTAATGTTGTGGTTAGGTTTACCTTAATACTTCTTTTGTAGTTGAGGATGCTTGCAATAGGGGTTAATCATAAGTGGGATGCTTGTCCAAGTAAGGGCAGTACCCAAGTACTGGTCCACCCACATATCAAATTATCAAAGTACCGAACGCGAATCATATGAACGTGATGAAAACTAGCTTGACGATAATTCCCATGTGTCCTTGGGAGCTCCTTTCTCATTATTAGAAATTGTCCAGGCTTATCCTTTGCTACATAAAGGATTGGGCCACCTTGCTGCACTTTACTTACTTTATTTACTTGTTACTTGTTACTATTTATCTTATCATAGAACTATCTATTACCTAATATTTCAGTGCTTGCAGAGAAAACCTTACCGAAAACCGCTTATCATTTCCTTCTGCTCCTCGTTGGGTTCGACACTCTTACTTATCGAAAGGACTACGATTGATCCCCTACACTTGTGGGTCATCAAGTCACACGCATCAAGGTTATCAAGTTCTGCAAAGTTCCCTGGTGCCACCATACCGAGGATGAAGCCACCTGGGAACGAGAGGAAGACCTATGGAAGGACCACCCGGACCTATTTTCTAGCCAACCCGAATCTCGAGGGCAAGATTCATCTTAAGGGGGGTAGGTTTGTAACATCCCAAATTTCCAATTTGGAATGCTATACATAGGTCATCATATGCATATCATATTTTATTGCATTTTTGGTTGATCCTAGAATTCTAAGCAATTCAAGGACCCATGGAGAGAGTTGGGGATTTTGTTATTTTCATATTTGAGTTTTTCTCAAATTTTGAAAAGAGGATCATTTGGTTTTAATCATTTTCTCTTTGAATATTTCCAATGTTAAAATAAAGGAGAGGATATAAAATTACTTCGCCAAAATAAAAGAGATATTGGAGGGAAAATGTTAAAATCAAATAAGAATTTTATTTGGACTTTTATTGCTATTTTATCTGAATTAGGAAAAAAAATTAGTTTTCAAAATTGCATTAGTAGCCCAAATAAATGTTCACTTTGTTTGCAATATTATTAGAGGACCGCGAAAATTTATTTCAGGATTTTTGGACTCCGTTTAGTATTTCTTTTGTTTTTTTCTCCGCATCAGATTTATTTAAAAAAAAACAAAGCACCGACCTAATGGGCCGTGCCCGACCCAGACACCGCCCGACCGGCCTTTAAAGGCCGAAGCCCGCACCCTGCAAGCCCAAGCCGCCCTGATATGTCTCCAACGTATCTATAATTTTTGATTGTTCCATCCTATTACATTACCCGTTTTGGATGTTTATGGTCTTTACTCTACACTTCTATATCATTTTTGTGACTAACCTACTAACCAGAGGCCCAGCGCGAATTGCTGTTTTTTTGCATATTTCAGTGGTTCGAAGGAAAGGAATATCAAACGGAATGAAACCTTTGGGAGCGATCTTTTTCGAACAAATGCAATCCAGGGGACTTGGAGTGGACGTCAAGCAACAAACGAGGCGGCCACAAGGGTGCCCGGCGCGCCCACCCCCCTGGGGTTGGGCGCGCCCCCCACCCCCGTGGGCCCCTTATTGCTCCACCGACATACTTCTTCCTCCTATATATACACACGTACCCCGAAAACATCCAGGAGCACCACGAAAAACTATTTCCACCACCACAACCTTCTATATCCGCAAGATCCCATCTTGGAGCCTTTGCCGGTGCTTCGCCGGAGGGGGAATCGACCACAGAGGGCCTCTACATAATCTCCAAGGCCTCTCCGATGAGTTGTGAGTAGTTTACCACAGACCTTCGGGTCCATAGTTATTAGCTAGATGGCTTCTTCTCTCTCTTTGAATCTCAATACAAAGTTCTCCTCGATCTTCTTGGAGATCTATTCGATGTAATTCTTTTTGCGGTGTGTTTGTCGAGATTCGATGAATTGTGGGTTTATGATCAAGTTTATCTATGAGAAATATTTGAATCTCCTCTAAATTATTTTATGTGTGATTAAGTTATCTTTGCAAAGTCTCTTTGAATTATTAGTTTTGTTTGGCCTACTAGATTGATCTTTCTTGCAATGGGAGATGTGCTTAGCTTTGGGTTCAATCTTGTGGTGTCCTTTCCTAGTGATAGCAGGGGCAGCAAGGCATGTATTGTATATATTGTTGCCATCGAGGATTAAAAGATGGGATTTATATCATATTGCATGAGTTTATCCCTCTTCATCATGTCATCTTTCTTAATGCGTTACTCTGTTCTTCATGAACCTAATACTCTAGATGCAGGCAGGAGTCGATCGATGTGTGGAGTAATAGTAGTAGATGCAGAATCGTTTCGATCTACTTGTCACTGACGTGATGCCTATATACATGATCATGCCTAGATAATCTCATAACCATGCGCTTTTCTATCAATTGCTCGACAATAATTTGTTCACCCACCGTAATACTAATGCTATCTTGAGAGAAGCCACTAGTGAAACCTATGGCCCCCGGGTCTATCTTTTATCATATAAGTTTCTATCTAGTTTTATTTGCATCTTTTACTTTCCAATCTATATCATAAAAATACCAAAAATATTTATCTTATCATATTATCTCTATCACATCTCACTTTCACAAGTGGCCGCGAAGGGATTGGCAACCCCTTTGCATTGGTTGTGAGGTTCTTGTTTGTTTGTGTAGGTGCGTGGGACTTTTGAGGAGCCTCCTACTGGATTGATACCTTGGTTCTCAAAAACTGAGGAAAATACTTAAGCTACTTTGATGCATCACCCTTTCCTCTTCAAGGAAAACCAACGCAAGCTCAAGACGTAGCAAGAAGGATTTTTGGCACCATTGCTGGGTAGGTCTTCGCTCAAGTCAAGACATACCAAGTACCCATCAGAAACTCATCTCCCTCGCATTACATTATTTTCCATTTGCCTCTCGTTTTCCTCTTCCCCACTTCACCCTTGCCGTTTTATTCGCCCTTCTTCTGCTTTGATGGTCGTTTGCTCGTTTGGTTGGAATAGTTGTTTATTTATTGCTAAACAGATAACCTAAGATCTATGGATCCTCATCCGCTTGCTAATCTTTTTAAGAGATCCAATTATGATGAACCAATTGCTACTGAGTTTTGTGCACTAGATTATCTTTATGAAGCTTTGCTCGAAATTTGTGAATCTGAAAATTATGATGAAGAAATTTATGAAGAGATTCACGATAACTCCTTGAATAAAAAGCATAATTGCAGTGATTTTACTATAAATTTTCTTGATGTCAATTGTGCTAATAATATGCAAAACCCTAAGCTCGGGGATGCTAGTTTTGCTATGTCTACTACTTGTTGCAATGATCATGATTGGGGTGATTCTTCTTATAATCTTGAAAAATTATTTAAGCACCATGATGAATATGATATTGATAATAGTGTTTGCAATAATATTGAAAGTGGGTTTGGAAGAATGTCAACTTTAGATCCCACATATTTGGAGTATGTTCAATCTTACGGTATTTCTGATAAAAGTGGGTTTGGAGAGGTCATGACTTTAGTTAATGTTAATCCCACTATTTTGAAAGAGTGTCAACTTTGCATGCATGTGGATCGAGTTGAGAATATGTTACGTGATAGCTATTTTGTTGAATTTTCTTATGATCCTACATGTAATTATTATGAGAGAGGAAAATATGGTTGTAGAAATTTTCATGTTACTAAATTTCCTATCTTCATGTTGAGATTGCTATCGTCTTCTTCCTTGCATATGCTAGTTTTTGCTTGACTTGATAATTTGTTTGCTTATAAAAAACCTATGCATAGGAAGTATGTTAGACTTAAGTGTGTTTGTCACATGTTTTATGATGCTCTCTTTATGCTACAATTCTTGTCTTTCTTGTGAGCATCATTGAAATCTCAATGCCTAGCTAAAAAGGCTTTAAAGAAAAGCACTTGTTGGGAAACAACCCAATATTTTTCCTTGCTGTTATTCAATAAATATTAGATCTAGATTCTGTTTAGATGTATTTTCAGGTTTTAATTAGTGTCTGTGCCAAGTAGAACCTATAGGATAACCTACGGTAATAGTTAATTTGATTCTGCTAAAAAACAGAAACTTTGCACGCACGAAAATAATTTTCGTAAATCACAGAAACGTGATTTTGCATTGATTCTTTTTTCTGTAGGTCAATAAAAAAATTGCCCAGGACTTCCTGTTTTGGTAGGAGTTTTAGAGTTCCATAAGTATTCGAAAGTTACATATTGCTACAGACTGTTCTGTTTTTGACAGATTCTGTTTTTCGTGTGTTATTTGCTTATTTTGATGCATCTATGGCTAGTATCGGGGAGTATGAACCATAGAGAAGTTGGAATACAGTAGGTTTAACACCAATATAAATAAATAATGAGTTCATTACAGTACCTTATGTGGTGGTTTTTCTTTCTTGCGCTAACGGAGCTTATGAGATTTCCTGTTGAGTTTTGTGTTGTGAAGTTTTCCAGTTTTGGGTAAAGATTTGATGGACTATGGAATAAGGAGTGGCAAGAGCTTAAGCTTGGGGATGCCCATGGCACCCCAAGATATTCAAGGACCACCAAAATCCTAAGCTTGGGGATGCCCCGGAAGGCATCCCCTCTTTCGTCTTCGTTTATCGATAACTTTACTTGGAGCTATATTTTTATTCACCACATGATATGTGTTTTGCTTGGAGCGTCTTGTCTGGTATGAGTATTTGCTTTATAGTTTACCACAATCATCCTTGCTGTACACACCTTTTGGGAGAGACCCACTTGATTTGGAATTTATTAGAATACTCTATGTGCTTCACTTATATCTTTTGAGCTAGATAGTTTTGCTCTAGTGCTTCAATTATATCTTTTAGAGCACGGCGGTGGTTCAATTTTGAAGAAATTGTTGATCTCTCATGCTTAACTTAAATTATTTTGAGAGTCTTTTAGAACAGCATGGTATTTGCTATGGTTATAAAATTGGTCCTAGAATGATGGGCATCCAAGTTTGGGTATAATAAAAACTATCATAGAAAGTGAGATGCTATGATCAATTTGATGCTTGATAGTTGTTTTGAGATATGAGGATGGTGATATTAAAGTCATGCTAGTTGGGTAACTGTGAATTTAAAGAACACTTGTGTTGAAGTTTGTGATTCCCGTAGCATGCACGTATGGTGAACCGCTTTGTGATGAAGTTGGAGCACAATTTATTTATTGATTGTCTTCCTTATGAGTGGCGGTCGGGGACGAGCGATGGTCTTTTCCTACCAATCTATCCCCCGAGCATGCGCATAGTACTTTGTTTTTAGTGGCTTGTAGATTTTTGCAATAAGTATATGAGTTCTTTATGACTAATGTTGAGTCCATGGATTATACGCACTTTGATCCTTCCACCATTGCTAGCCTCTCTTGTGCCGCACAACTTTCGCCGGTACCATACACCCACCATATACATTACTCAAAACAGCCACCATACCTACCTATTATGGCATTTCCATAGCCATTCCGAGATATATTGCCATGCAACTTTCCACTGTTCCGTTTATTATGACACGCATCATCATTCTCATATTGCTTTTGCATGATCATGTAGTTGACATCGTATTTGTGGCAAGGCCACTTCCATAATTTTTCATACATGTCACTCTTGATTCATTGCATATCCAGGTACACCGCCGGAGGCATTCATATAGAGTCATATCTTGTTCCAAGTATCGAGTTGTAATCTTGAGTTGTCAGTAAATAAAAGTGAGATGATCTTCATTATTAGAGCATTGTCCCAAGTGAGGAAAGGATGATGGAGACTATGATTCCCCCACAAGTCGGGATGAGACATCGGACTTTATAAAAAAAGGGAAGGCCAAATAAAAAAAAAGAGAAAGGCCAAATAAAAAAAGGAGAGAAAAAGAGAGAAGGGACAATGCTACTATCCTTTTTACCACACTTGTGCTTCAAAGTAGCACCATGATCTTCATGATAGAGAGTCTCCTATGTTGTCACTTTCATATAAAAATTTTCATTATAGAACTTGGCTTGTATATTCCAATGATGGGCTTCCTCAAAATGCCCTAGGTCTTCGTGAGCGAGCAAGCAGGATGCACACCCATTTAGTTTCTTTTGTTGAGCTTTCATACATTTATAGCTCTAGTGCATCCGTTGCATGGCAATCCTTACTCACACACATTGATATCCATTAATGGGCATCTCCATAGCCCGTTGATACGCCTAGTTGATGTGAGACTATCTTCTCCTTTTTGTCTTCTCCACAACCATCATTCTATTACACATATAGTGCTATGTCCATGGCTCACGCTCATGTATTGCGTAAAACTTGAAAAAGTTTGAGAATACTGAAGTATGAAACAATTGCTTGGCTTATCATCGGGGTTGTGCATGATAAAATACTTTCTGTGATGAAGATAGAGCATAGCCAGACTATATGATTTTGTAGGGATAACTTTCTTTAGCCATGCTATTTTGAGAAGACATGATTGCTTTAATTAGTATGCTTGAAGTATTACTATTTCTTATGTCAATTCGAACTTTTATTTCGAATCATTTGGATCTGAACATTCATGCCACAATAAAGAAAATTACATTGAGAATTATGCTAGGTAGCATTCGACGTCAAAAATTCTGTTTTTATCATTTACCTACTCGAGGACGAGCAGGAATTAAGCTTGGGGATGCTCGATATGTCTCCAATGTATCTATAATTTTTGATTGTTCCATGCTATTATATTACCCGTTTTGGATGTTTATGGGCTTTACTCTACACTTTTATATCATTTTTGAGACTAACCTACTAACAGGAGGCCCAGCCTGAATTGCGGGTTTTTTTGCCTATTTCAGTGTTTTGAAGGAAAGGAATATCAAACAGAGTCCAAATGGAATGAAACCTTCGGGAGCGATCTTTTTGGAACAAACACAATCCAGGGGACTTGGAGTGGACGTCAAGCAATGAACGAGGCGGCCACGAGGGTGCCCGGCGCGCCCCCTGGGGGTGGGCGCACCCCCCACCGTCGTGGACCCCTTGTTGCTCCACCGACGTACTTCTTCCTCCTATATATACCCATGTACCCCGAAAACATCCAGGAGCACCGCGAAAAACTATTTCCACTGCTGCAACCTTCTATATCCACGAGATCCCATCTTGGAGCCTTCGCCGGCGCTCCGCCGGAGGGGGAATCAACCACGGAGGGCCTCTACATCATTTCCAAGGCCTCTCCGATGAGTTGTGAGTAGTTTACCACAGACCTTTGGGTCCATAGTTATTAGCTAGATGGCTTCTTCTCTCTCTTTGAATCTCAATACAAAGTTCCCCTCGATCTTCTTGAAAATCTATAAGATGTAACTCTTTTTGCGGTGTGTTTGTCGAGATCCGATGAATTGTGGGTTTATGATCAAGTTTATCTATGAGAAATATTTGAATCTCCTCAGAATTCTTTTATGTGTGATTAAGTTATCTTTGCAAAGTCCCTTCGAATTATCAGTTTGGTTTGGCCTACTAGATTGATCTTTCTTGCAATGGGAGAAGTGCTTAGCTTTGGGTTCAATCTTGCGGTGTCCTTTCCCAGTGACAGCAGGGGCAGCAAGGCACCTATTGTATTGTTGCCATCGAGGATAAAAAGATGGGGTTTATATCATATTGCACGAGTTTATCCCTCTACATCATGTCATCTTTTCATGAATTTAAAATTCTAGATGCAGGCAGGAGTCGGTCGATGTGTGGAGTAATAGTAGTAGATGCAGAATCGTTTCGATCTACTTCTCACGGACGTGATGCCTATATACATGATCATGCCTAGATAATATCATAACTATGCGCTTTTCTATCAATTGCTCGACTGTAATTTGTTCACCCGCCGTAATACTTATGCTACCTTGAGAGAAGCCACTAGTGAAACCTATGGCCCCCAGGTCTATCTTTTATCATATAAGTTTCTATCTTCTTTTATTTGCATCTTTTACTTTCCAATCTATATCATAAAAATACCAAAAATATTTATCTTATCATATTATCTCTATCCGATCTCACTTTCGCAAGTGGTCGTGAAGGGATTGACAACCCCTTTATTGCGTTTTTTTTTACTGTGAACTGTGGGGAAAACCCCCACAGCATATCAAAACTTTATTATTAAAGCCAGACAACAGTTACAACAACATGATTACAAGAGGTAACCGAAAGGAGAGGAGAAAAGCAAAATAAAAAAAGAAAAGGCTAAAACTTAAGGTGGCAAGAAAGAAATCCACTTGAGTAACTCATCCTTGTATCCAGATTTGATTCGATGCTGCATCAGAGTAATATCATGCCTGAAAGCTCTTCTCCATTTGTTGAAACTTGCCCTCTTACCTCTGAACACTTTGGCATTTCTGATGATCCAGATATTCCAGCAGGGACTTTTGAGGAGCCCCCTACTGGATTGATACCTTGGTTCTCAAAAACTGAGGGAAATACTTACGCTACTTTGCTGCATCACCCTTTCCTCTTCAAGGAAAACCAACACAAGCTCAAGACGTAACACGCCCTGCTGCCGAAACCCTAGCCACCGTCGCCACCACCTCGCGCACCGCCGCCCGACGCCGCCGCCGACCGCCCGCCGCCGGAGACGCCACCACCACCACCAATCCCGCCGCCGCCGCTACCGGACCTCGCCGAAGGTAGACGCCGCCGCCACCGTCCCGGTTTTTCCCGAAAAAACCGTCGGTTTTTTATAGAAACCTAGATCTAGTTTTTTTATTAGATCGGTTCCCTTTTTTCGGTTTAGTTATTTAGCGGACATTCGTCCGTACATTAATTTTAACGAATGCCGTTCGTCAGTTAGCCGCAGACAGCGAACGTTCGTCCGTTAGCCTGTTCGTCTCGTTTTATTTTCCAGGGTTTTTCCGCGATTGTGTTCGATCTTGATTTCTGCCCTGATCTTCGATCTAGTTTATGTTTTTGCTCGTTTATTCGAATCAGTTGAAACAAGCGCCTAGATCTTCATCTCGAAGCACTCTTTATGTTTAGCCAACTTGAAAAAGATTTTGGTACTGTAAAATTTGACTTTAGTCCAGATTAATAAATGAATCTTGTTTCTTTCGTAGTTTTAGTTTCGTTGCTCCGTTTGATTTGATTCTTTTTGCAAACCGGAGTTTTGTAGTTGAACTTTCTGGTTAGATCTTCTTATTTGAGTTTTACCCATCCTTCTAGTTTGAGTGCATATGTATGTTATTGTTTGCTTGTGATAGAATTCCCGGAGTGCGAAGCGTGCTAGTACGAGTCTCTTGGTTTTGCCGATCATCAGCAAGGCAAGTAACACTTTGATCATACCTCTTTATTACCCAGTTTTTATGCATTAGTTCAATCCTCAAATATTGCATTATTAGGATCTGAATAACATGTGGGTTTGGGAAGTAGATGATGAGGTAGAACCTATTGCCCTTTTATTATCAAACCTTTGGGAGTTACTTCTACGTTATGCTCAGGATTGCTATGCTATGCTCATAGACGAGGTTTGGGTGAGTGTATCCATGACAAATGTGAGTATTGTTAATTAATGGTTAACTTAAGGTGGCTACTTAAATACACATCTGGGTGGATTGGTTAAGGCACCCTCGAGTAGCCAGTGGTTGTCAGGGCACCTGGAGAATCTAGTGTTGTCCTAGGATATCCCGGAGTACCCGTGTGATCATCCTAGGTTCGCCACCCAGGCTCAAAGGGGTCATAAGATTATTCATGCTAGAAACTTCCGTGTGCAGCCACAAGCCATTATGGTCTCTGGCATAGTTGAATAAGTTGTGTGACCTCTTTCAGTGGTAGACTAGCAGATGTAGGGGATGTAGGTGGTACTGTCTACCTAGAGTAAAGAGTTAATGCTTCTGAAAGATTGTGTCTCAGTCATTCGTTTCTCAAACATCATGAAGTGCGAGAAACTCAACGGAGGAGATCGAGTCTTGTGGGGAAAAGTGCGGAAACCTCTGCAGAGTGTACAAACTAATCATGGTTAGCCGTGTCCCCGGTTATGGACATCTTGAGTATATGGTTCTTGGATTATCATGTTGATCTCATCACTCTGAATTAATTTGTTGGGTTAATTGATGCTGCTTAATTGGGATTGAGTTGAAGGAACCTTCTCAATGTTTAACAACCACCTTGATAGTTAAATAAAATTTATTCCTTTGTTGTAGGGAAAAAATGGCTTTATGAAAAATTGTAACCATAGAGCTTTCCACCAACCATATATGCATGTAGTGATAGCATTTATTCCGTTCATTACTCTATGTGTTACATTGCCAGCATATTCCATGTGCTGACCCATTTCTGGCTGCATCATATCATGTTGCAGACTTTTCAGACGACGTTCACTCAGTTATGCCGTTGGAGTTGATGGACTCACTTTATCTTCCAAGCCTTCCGTTGTTATCTTATTTAGATGGCCTTATGCGATATTATTGTAATAAGTTCTATTTTAAGACATTCGATGTAATAAGTGTGTGATTGAAACTCTGTTATAAATCCTCAAGTACTGTGCGTGTCAGCATTACCGATCCAGGGATGACACTGATGCACAGAGACTAGACTGTTTGAGGTATGGTCGCTACAAGAGGAGATGGTGCTGGTGATTATGTTGATGGAGATTGACCCCCTCCCGATGAGAGGATCGATGGTGATGACGATGGTGATGACGATGGTGATGATTTCCCACTCCCGGAGGGAAGTTTCCCCAGCAGAATAGCTCCTCCGAAGCCCTAGATTGGTTCCACCAAGGTTCCGCCTCGTGGCGGCGGAGTTTTGTCTCGAAAGCTTGCTTATGATTTTTTTTCAGAGTAAAAGACTTCATATAGCAGAAGATGGCATCGGAAGGCTGCCAGGGGGCCCACGAGGCAAGGGGCATTCCCCCCACCCTCGTGGACGGTGGGTGGCCCCCCTCTGGTATTTTTTCCGCTCAGTATTTTTTATTAATTCCAAAAATGACTTTCTGGAGTTTCAGGACTTTTGGAGTTGTGCAGAATAGGTCTCTAATATTTGCTCCTTTTCCAGCCCAGAATCCCAGCTGTCGGCATTCTCCCTCTTCATGTAAACCTTGTAAAATAAGAGAGAATAGGCATAAGTGTTGTGACATAATGTGTAATAACAGCCCATAATGCAAAAATATCAATATAAAAGCATGGTGCAAAATGGACATATCAATGACCTGTACTCGTTGGCGAGGGAACCATCTTCGACTGTAATGACTTGAAAAGGGTACGAGATAAATGGGAATACATATTACACGATCGCCCAAGATCAAAAGAGCACCAACCAAAACAGTGGTGTCCGCTTTGATGCAGCAACCAAGAGGGGAAAGGACACATAATATGGTTACATAGTGGACATATGGGAACTTGACTATGGATATGATATCAAGGTCCCTTTGTTTAAGTGCAAATGGGTCAATCTATCAGGAGGGGGGTACAGGTAGACCCACAGTATGGAATGACAACAGTGGATCTGAAAAATATAGGGTACACAGACGAACCATTCGTCCTAGCCAATGATGTGGTGTAGGTTTTCTATGTGAAGGACATGTCTACCAAACCGAGAAAAATAAAAGATAAGGAAGACGATACATCATGGGATTGGAGGGCAAGACAGACATGTCTGAAGATTATGAACAGTTTCATGAAATTCCTCCCTTCAAAGTCAAGGCCGACCCAAGCACCCTGTTAAACGATGAATATTATCCATGGTTACGGTGCAATAAGCAAAGGACACAAGCGAAGAAAAAGTGAAGACTTTCTATCAAGAACTATTATGATGATGCATTTGATCTAAAATATCATTGCAGTTACATGTGAACAAATGAAATCCCTTTGTAACAGATGAGTTTCATCTGAAACGCTGATACTTCCAAAGAGATTGTCTGTTTTGTACACGAAGTGCATCCAGTTTTTGTCGTAACCCTCCCAACTTTTTAGCACATGCTATGTGGGTGAAATAATGATACCATGCCAACTTTCAACCGTTTCAAAGTTCATTTGTAGTGATTTTAAATTTAAGGGTCATTTACTGAAAGAATGAACTAATAGCAAAAATAATGAACTAGAAATAATCAATTAAACTATTCTGTTATGATCAACTAAAACAAAACTATAATATCCTTCAATAGCAAAAAGAATCAAGTAAAAAGCTTTTATAAAACTCTAATAGCAAAAGGAATCAACTCAAAAAACTTTTATGAACCTCTAGTATTATTAAAACTAAAATTATATAAAATTTATGCAACCAAAATTATCAAAGTATTTTTTGTTCAAAACATTAAAAGCAAAACAAATTTTCATAAAGAATTTTTTTGTTAGAAACTTTAATAGCAAAAGGAATTTTCATAAAGAATTTTTTTATTAGAAACTAAAATAACAAAATCTGTTTTTGAATATAATGATAAAACACAGTAATATTAAATAGCAAGAAAAAGAATCAATCAAAAATCTATTTTTATAGTAAAGTTATTAAAAAACTAGTGATTCACACAAATTTCAAAAAATTCAAATTTAAACTATTCAAATTGGAAAACAAATGGCACTAATAGAAAGTTTATAATTTTTGTTACCTAAAGGCAAAAAGAATTACATGAAAAACTAGTAAGTATTTTGTTGTAAGTAGAAACAAAATAAAATAAATAAAGCAAAAAAGAAAACAATTTTTTTTAAAAAGTGCCACCTACTGGGCCACCATGGCCTGAATACGACTGGAAACCCAACCATGGGCCAGGATTCAGGCCCGTAGCAGACCTAGTAGGCCCACGGGCACAGCATGACACAAATTAGGCTTGAAAGCCTGCGGTTGAGAGGAGCTCGAGAGGGTGGGTGCAGCAGCGCTTATAGACCACTCTCGAGCTCTCCGAACTAGCGAGGTGGGACTAAACTTTGGACGCGACTCGGGCAGCACAGGGCCTTTGGTCCCGGTTCGTGGCACCAATCGGGACTAAAGGGGTGCATTGGTACAGGTTCGTGCTACCAACCGGGACCAATGCCCCCCTTTAGTCCCGATTGGTGCCACCAACCGGGACCAAAGGTCCCTGTTTCCCGCCCTTTGGACTGCTGATAAGAGACCTTTGGTCCCGGTTGGTGGCACCAACCGGGACTAAAGGGGGGCACTGGTCCCGGTTGGTGCCACGAACCGGGACCAATGCCCTAGGTATATAAGAAAGCACTTAGCAGTTTCGACAAAATCAATCACTTCTTCTCCCCGACGCCCCAGCTCCTCCTTGTCATCGTTGCTGCCCGACGCCCCTGCTCCACCTTGTTGTTGCTGTTGCCACCGACATCGTCAAGCTGCTCAACGTCACCGCTGCCACTACTGACGCCCTCTGCCCCGTCGATGGCGCCGCTCCCCGCGCCCCTGTCCGCCCCGATGCCGCCCACCGTGCCCCGCCGCCCCTTGTGAGCAACAGCCTGCTCCCGTGCCCCTCCCCTGCCCCGCGCCCCTGTGCCCTGCCCTACCCTATCGGCGTCGTGCCCCTCCGCCCTTGCTTCCTTTTTTATATATACATGTATATGCTATTTTTAGATGTTTTTAGATGTACTTTTTTAGATGTATATATATGAAAAATTGGTCTATTTTTTGTAGTATATATATGAAAACTTGGTCAATTTTTTTCTGTAGTAGATGATGATAATAATGATGATGATATGATGATATATGAAAACTTGGTAAAATTTTTGTACTAGATGATGATGATGATGATATATGATGATATATGAAAACTCTTTTAAATGTATATATATGACGATGATGATGTAATTTTGTTTGATGATATATTATGATGTAATTTTGTCAATATACCCCCTCCCCGATAACTTCGACATGAGCTGGGGTCGATATACCCCCTCACCGATAACATTTTTTTCTATGTATATGTCATCGTTGTCGATATACCCCCTCCCCGATAACTTCGACATGAGAAGAAGAAGAAGGAGAAGAAGAGGAGAGGAAGAAGAGGAGAAAAAAATAAGAAGAGGAAGAAGAAGAAAAAAAAGAGGAGAAGAAGAAAAATAAGTTTTTTTCTATTTTTTCTTCTCCTCTCTTTTTTCTTCTTTTTTCTTCTATTTTTTCTTCTTCTTCTCCTCTATTTTTTCTTCTTCTTCCTCTTCTTATTTTTTGTCGGGAACGAGGGTGTCGGGAACTAGGGTGTCGGAAACTAGGGTAGAGGGTCGAGGGTCATCGAGAGGTCGAGGGTCGTTGAGGGGTCGAGGGTCGTCGAGGGGTCGAGGGTCGAGGGTCGTCGAGGGTCAAGGATCA
>NC_057807.1:6235652-6236615 GCF_018294505.1 Triticum aestivum
GAGGATCGTCGAGGAGTCTAGGGTCGTCGAGGGTCGTCGAGGGTCGAGGGGTCGAGGGTCTAGGGTCGTCGAGGGGTCGAGGGACAAGGGGTCGAGGATCGCCGAGGGTCGAGGGTCTTCGTTTAACAAGAATGCCCCCATTATGGATGTGCAAAAGTTGATCCATTTTTTCAGATCTCATCCATGGCTACATCATTTGATGGAAGTAACAGGCGTACGACGCTATGAAACTCTTCAAAGCTGTTTTGAAATGGAGTCCCGGATAAGATGATTCACTTTTTGGTACGGATTTCTACAAAGGCCTTCCAAATAGTGATATTCAAAAGGCTCTTGCTGAACTTCGTACCAGAAAGCAAATTATCCTATCCGGAACTCCGTTCCAAAACAATTTTGGAGAGCTTTGTACCGTTATGCGCCTGTTACTTAAGGCAAATGATGAAGAAATTTTTTTCTTGAGATTAGGAAAAATATTAACCATTTTCTGCACATCCAGAATGGCGCCATCGTGTTAAATCCCTTAAAGGTAAAGAGAATCCAAGCGGTCGACGGTCGGAACTAGCTAGGGTAGGGGGTCAAGGGTCGCCGAGGGGATGAGGGTCGAGGGTCATCGACGGGTCAAGGGTCGAGGATTGCCGTGGGGTCTATGTTTGCCACTATTAATATATCCATCTCTCATGTTTGTATATTAATTGCCATGTTGTAATATTTTCACAAACTATGGATCAACAAAGAGACTACAAACAAGAAGAGATATTGGGGGACATAATCCGCGATGGAGGAGATGTCTTGTTGTTTCTCAACAACCTTGAAGAAGGTTTGGAAGGAGAGGAAGCAGGCTACGGTGATCAAACAATGGAGGAGGAAAGTCATGATCGTGATGGTGGCTCTGGCTACCATGATGACGGCTCCGGTGACCGAATGGAGTCAGCATCAGCTGTTGTAAAGTCTGGCGAGGTATATATA
>NC_057807.1:6236993-6240871 GCF_018294505.1 Triticum aestivum
AGCTAATTGATGCATTAATTGTTTTGATATGCACATATACTAACTCTTCTTTCTTCTTTTATAGCCCTCCAGATCGAGCAAAACTTCGGTAATGAGACAAGGCCCGGAAAAAAAAGTTGCGCCCGGATGAATGGTTCACGATCATAGAAATCGCGCACGATGGCCAACCGATTAAACCCCTCCAGACCAAGGAAGCATTTTCTACTCAGTGCGGGGTTCTTGTTAGGGACATGATCCCGATCAACATCCAGCAATGGTATAAGCCTAAGAAGGAAGACCTTCAAGTTTCTTTTGTCGAAGATAGACAGAAAGATGATCTTTGGACCATGCTGAAGATAAATTTCACCCTACGGGAAGAGGAGGATCCGGAGAAGCCAGTTATAGAGCCATTGATCAAGGCTCATGCTCTCAAGAAGATGGCAGATCTATTCAGGAGGTGGAAGAATGAGTTGAAATCAACGTATGTCGACAAAAACAAGATTCCAGAATTCACCGGCCGATTTGAGAAGATAAGAGATCACTGGCCTGCATTTGTGGCCCACAAGACATCGGACAAGAGTAAGAAGATGTCAGCGATTAACAAGATAAATGCTGCAAATAAGGAGCATCACCATCGAACGGGGTCAGGTGGCTACCTCAAAGCCCGTCCGTTGTGGGACAAGGCTGAGTAGGACCTGATTGCTAAAGGGGTCGAACCAGAGACATTGCACTGGCAGACTGTTCAAGGACTTGGTTCTTCGGGGTTGGGGGGACTTTGGACCCTGAAACAGGGAAGTGTTATTGGACGGACAAGCAACTTGCAACACCCATCACGAAGCTACAGAAAGCAATCAAGGAAGCGTAGGAAGGGACGTTCATTCCCGATAGAGAGAACTACGAGCTCACAAAGGCCCTCGGGAATCCTGAGCACCCTGGACAAACACGAGGCATGCTAGGCTCCGTTGCGTGGCAGGTTGGGTTTCCCGATGCAGGCGGTTGCAAAACCCAAGAGAGGAGGAGGAAAGTGGAGCAGAGTGAACTGCAGCAGCTTAAGGCAAGGGTACGAAAGCTAGAGGAGTGACAAGATGTTGAGAACCAGCTGCGAGATCCTGCCCAAGCTACCCCAGAAGCTACCCCGCCATCTCAGCGGAGAAGCAGCGTGGCTTCCACCGAGCTCGTTCAGCAGCCTGACTTCAGGGTCCTAGCTACCCCGTGAATTTTATCACGAATTCACACCAGTGCCACCTTATGACGCAATGGCTTCAGCTCAAAGTCAAGGCGGCTGTCAGCTCCGTATTCCCTCCTTCACCCAGAGAAACTTTTCACTAACGTCCGATTCCACAAGGCTATGCTGTTATGATGGTGGATGAAATAACGGAGGGATTTGAGGAGCTCCAGCTTGAGCACCCTACAGGTGATGGGGATACTCAGCTGGGTCTTGCTCTGAAGACTCCGTGTCTATGGCGGAAGGAGCACATCAAGCTTCTGAACTTCACGCCTCGTGCGGGTTAGTTGGGCACTCCGCCTCCTCCTCCACTAGCGAGTGATCAGGGCACTCCGCCTCCTGCTCCGGTGCGTGAGGGCGGCAGTACTCCGCCTCCTTCTCCGCCTGCTCCAGCGCGTCCGAGCAGCCCGCCTCCTCCTTTGCCGCCTCGTAAGCAACGACGATGATGGAACACAGACGCCGCCGTTCTGGCTGCTCTGGTGTGTCGTAGCAGTCTGCCTCCTTCTTCTCCGCCTCGGAAGCAACGAAAGAAGACAGCCACAGCCACTGCGGCTGCTCTGGCGTCTAGCAGTACAGCCAGAGGCGGGAGGCAATACATATTCGGTCCATCGTCTCTCAAGCCTCTAGAGAAGTTACCATACGAGAGGAGAGAGGAGGAAAACCAGAAGATCTGTGAAGGCCAAGTTAGGGACTTTTTTGGATCTGTAAAAGCTAAGAAACATCCACCTCTAGAGGAGAAGATAGATCCGGTGAAAGCGAGGCGCACTTTGGATGCCCTGCAGCGACCATCACTGCCTCCGCCGCAATCCATCTATGACCGTGTTATTGAAAGGACATATAAGGAAGCGAAGCGATTGGGAAGTACTTGCACTGATCAAAGGTTAGAAGAACAAAGAAGTGGGAAAAAATTCCCCAGCTCAGCGTACAAGCGAAGCAATCGTGCCCCCCGCTCAATGTGCCTAGTGATATCGTCGCTAATCTTCCGGGGATGTTGCCCGGTACCAATCCTGGAGATTACATGCCCAACAATGCACTTTTTGATACAATGGAGGTGGACACATTCAAATTCCAGCACGGGAAGCCTCTCGTCAAACCTGGTACTCCTCTAACAACGATAATTCGAAGATTCCATGATTGGTACATGGACATCTGCAAGAAGTCTGGGATGGATACTTTGATGCTGAGAGTTAAAGGGGAGCACGACCTCGTTGGAATTGATCTGTTGTCTGTTCCATATGAGGAGTTCTTCCAGTTTTTCAATCAAAAGGCCCTCGATAAAATAATCATCACTTGTTACTGTCTATAAGTACTACTTCTGTGTAGTTAATTAAGTCTATATATAGCTCAGCTCTTTCATTGCATGTATATATAATTATCCTCACTATATTATGTAGATTGGAGATCGCCGAATTGAAGAAAAGACAAATAGGTGATATTGGGTTCATTAACACAAATCTCATGGATGAATGGAATGTTAAACATGATGCCAAACAAACTGAAGCCAACTTGCTCGCGTCATTACTTCGAAATCAAAACAAAGATATAATACTTTTTCCTTACGAATAGGTGAGTGTTACTATCTTGTGCATATTTGGTCTCCCTTATTACTCGAGGTAATAGTAATGTAATTGATGAGTTATGCATGCGTGCGCGGCTTTCACTTTATACTGCTAGAGATTAAGCTTGAGCAGGGACTAGTAACTGTTATAGACTCGAAACAAAAAAATCTTGAGGAGTATGCGACATGTCTAAAATGCACGAGAAGTAAGTTCAACCGATCATTATCGCACCATATCGGCAACTTTGTTCATTTCCCGGTATCAAGTAATTGTTTTATTTGTCTGGCAGGGTTTGGAAAAAGTTCACTGCATAAGCTCCGGGACTGCCAGCGAAGTTGCGATTTAACCACCCGAAAGTAAGAACTACTAGCTAGTTCTGCGCATCTCCCATGGATACTAGCTACTGATAACCATTTACCATGCTTGCTTATCAGTTCGATTGACCTCTATTTCTTGTAAAGTGGTTGTGGCAGGAACCCTGGAATGATTTTTGTGGATACTACATTTGCAAGTTCATCCGCCACACGACCTATGAGCGGGGCTACTCTAAACAACAAAATGAAGTGCATAAGCAATAATATTCACAATTTTATTTTATTACCATCATTTGTGTTGAGTTTCATTCATATATATGTATTAACCCCCTTCTAAAAATTAGATGTTTCAGATGCGGGATGAACTCCTACCACAAGATCGTATACGAGCAATTCAAGAGGAATTGGCGCGATTCTTTCTTGACCACGTCATCGACAAACACGGAGAATACCATGTGGAAGTTGAGTTCAGATGTTAGGGGATTTTGTAAGAGATCTTATATTCTCTCTCTCTCTCTCTCTCTATATATATATATATATATATATATATATATATGTATATGTATATATATACATATATATACGAAAACTTGTTGTTCGACCAATCTCTCGGAGAAGGAGAGGTCGATCACTTCTCTCTGTATATGTTCATGAAGATCTTCTGTACTGAATGGTTTCCTTCATTTGCTTACTAGCTAGCTAGCGTGTCAAGTCCTCTCTATACGTATAGTACATAGCGTCGACCAAGCACGGAGATAAGAGAGAACACTTCTCTCTATTAGCTAGCTAACATAATATATG
>NC_057807.1:6241129-6352677 GCF_018294505.1 Triticum aestivum
CCCTAAACTGCTGACGCGTGAAAGCCTTTTGGTCCCGGTTGGTAGCACCAACCGGGACAAAAGGTCCTCCTTACTAGGCAAGCCGCAGCGGTCACGTGGAGCCCCATCTATCCCGGTTCGTGGGCAAACCGGGACTAAAGGTGTTGGGCTTTAGTACCGACACTTTAGTCCCGATTCGGCAACCGGGACAAATAGGCCTTATGAACCAGGACAAATGGGGCTTTTTCTACTAGTGTAAGGAGTGACAGGACCAGCTTAAATAGCGGCTTCGTCCAGATGCATTAAGCTACGGTCATCATTACACTTTGTGGTGGATATGACTGTCACTATGAAATTTCTCTGGATATGATAAGAAGATAACTTTCATAGTTACATATCGTATCCATCATTAAGTGTATTGATGGCTGGTCAAGTCTTTTTTTAATCACTTTTTTGAATCATTTCATTAACCTCCGTTGGTCCATATTGCGTTTTTTGAGAAATATTTTGTATTTTTTAATTTGCACTCACTACTTCATTCTCCCATCGGGCCATGCATACTGTTTGTTTCGAGAAATATTTTTTGAATCATTTCATTAATTAAGCTCCATCGGTCCATACTGCTTGTTTCCAGAAATATTTTATATCTTTTATTTTGCACTCACTACTTCACTATTCTCTGATCGGTCCATAATCTCCCTGTTTTGAGAAATATTTTTTGAATCATTTCATTAAGGTTCGTCGGTCCATACTGCCTATTTTGCGAAATATTTTACATCTTTTAATTTGCACTTACTACTTCACTCTCCGAAGGATCTGACAATAGCTAGCTACTAGCTCGTAGCATTTCATCTAATTAAAGTACTGCATAAAAAACCACAATAGCTCCTCCTCCTCTTCCTCCTCCTCCCCGCCGCCATCGTACTTGTCGGTGTCAAAACCAGCGGATCTCGGGTAGGGGGTCCCGAACTGTGCGTCTAGGCGGATGGTAACAGGAGACGAGGGACACGATGTTTTTACCCAGGTTCGGGCCCTCTTGATGGAGGTAAAACCCTACGTCCTGCTTGATTAATATTGATGATGTGGGTTACAAGAGTAGATCTACCACGAGATCAAGGAGGCTAAACCCTAGAAGCTAGCCTATGGTATGATTGTTGTTCGTCCTACGGACTAAAGCCATCCGGTTTATATAGACATCGGAGAGGGCTAGGGTTACACAGAGTCGGTTACAATGGTAGGAGATCTACATATCCCTATCGCCAAGCTTGCCTTCCACGCCAAGGAAAGTCCCATCCAGACACGGGACGAAGTCTTCAATCTTGTATCTTCATAGTCTTGGAGTCCCGCCGATGATGATAGTTCGGCTATCCGGACACCCCCTAGTCCGGAACTCCCTCAGTAGCCCCTGAACCAGGCTTCAATGACGACGAGTCCGGTGCGCATGTTGTCTTCGGCATTGCAAGGCGGGTTCCTCCTCCGAATAATTTATAGAAGATTGTGAACACCAGGATAGTGTCCGGCTCTGCAAAATAAATTCCACATACAACCGTAGAGAGAATCATATTACACAAGTTCAATCTGCTAACGTATTTTGCGGCGTAACATCACACCACTACCAAGCCTTCAAATTGTTTTTATTGTTCCACCTCAGCGCGTTTAGCGAGGCGGTTTCCTTGGCACGTCTTGTCGAAGCAGAGATCGTGTTCCCCTTATTCCGGGATTCCCATCAATACGGACGTAGGTAACCCAACCGCACCAACAATCGCGACGCTTGGGGGATAAGCGAGTTTTACCAGGCCGGTGGGGACACGTGTTTCTGTCCGCCCATATAAGGGGATAAAGATCCAACCTTTTTACCTGCGCCTTCTTCCTCCTTGGCTTATCCATCTCTGCGAACTCGAGCTCTAGCGCCCAAGCCCGCACATCTCACCTCAACCTTCTCCAAACATGTCCGGAGCGGGAGGCAAGTGGATGGCCTCCTCCGTCACGGAGGGGCATATCCAGAAGTTGCGCTGCGCCGGATACTTGTCCAGCGACATCGCGCATCGGCTCCCCGACGAGGGAGAGCTCATCCCTACCCCTAGGCCCCATGAGAGGGTAGTATTCCTTCCCCATTTCCTCCGCGAACTGGGCTTCCCACTTCATCCCTTTGTCCAGGGGCTCATGTTCTACTACGGCCTAGATTTCCATGATCTGGCCCTGAATTTTATCCTCAACATCTCGGCGTTTATCGTCGTGTGCGAGGCCTTCCTCTGCATCCCGCCCCACTTCGGCTTGTGGCTCAAGACCTTCAGTGTCAAGCCGAAGGTTGTGAAGGGCAGCCAAGCGGAGTGCGGAGGCGCCATGGTGGGCAGGATGTCCCATGTTACGTGGCTGGAGGGTACTTTCGTGGAAACCATTAAGGGGTGGCAATCGGGGTGGTTCTACATCACCGAGCCGCGTGACCCTGATTGGGCAGCGGCCCCCGAATTCAGATCCGGCATCCCTACATGGCTCACCTCCTGGAAAGAGAGTGGCCGGATCTGGGGGGATTCGGAGGAGCTGATCGGAGTCCAAGCCTGTATCCAGAAGCTGGTGGACAAGAAGCTCAAGCTTGTCAACGTAGTCCAGGTCATGCTCATCCGCCGGATTCTCCCGTGCCAACGACGGGGCTTCAATATGTGGGAGTTCGATCCGATGCAGCACCAGACTTTGAATGGGCTCTTTGACATGACGTATGAAGAGGTCTGGAAGGTGCCGTTCAAGGGCGCCTAGGCTCCCGCATCCGCTACCGAAGATCGCGGATTCAGCTCGTGGTGTCCAGCTGACGAGGTAAGTGATATTGTCCTTTAAGGGATGCTTGTTATTCATAGTTTGACTCTATGCGGGATCTAAACTCCCTTTCCTTTGACAGGACTGGCTGAAGAAGGCCGCACAGGCTATCTGTCCGGCCCCATTGCCAGAGGACCCAGCTGACACCCGCCTAACGGGGCTGGTGGCTCCAGCACCCCACGTGGTGCCGGAGAAGAAGGCCAAGAAGAAGGCCACGGGGACTCGGAAGAGTTCCCGTTTTCAGGTGCTATCGGACGATGAATCCGAGGCCGACTCCTCCCACCAAGGCGAGGAGGAGAAGAAGAAAGCCTCTCCCCCAGTGGGGGGAGGGAAGAAAAGGAAGGCCTCCCCAACAAGGAAGGCCGAAGGGTCCAAGAGGGGAAAACTCTTCCCCGGACTGTTCCCCCAACGACAGTGACGACGACGAGGACTGGCCTCCAAGGGCCAAGCCTCTGGCGAGATCGTAAGTATCCGTACTCCCGAATAACTTCAAGGTTTTCGTTTTCCGCCACATTATGTCTTTCTAATGCCGCATACAACCCTGCAGTCCGCCTAAGGATTATCTCCCCACTTCATCGAGCGGGTCCTTAGGGGCGTCGGATATGGATTCTCTTCCGACTGCATCCACCCCCCGTGATGTGGATGATGCCGAGGTGGGATCCCAGGAAGGGACCCACCAGGAGGAGAGGGCCCCGGAGGTGTCGCAGGACAACCTCCCGGACTTTGCACCGGACTCAGCCCAGGAACCCATAGTGGCTCCGGAGTCCGGCGGGCGACCCCTTCGGAAGAAGGGCAAGACCGCGACGCCGGCTACCTCCGTCCAACCGGAGGTGCCGGATAATTTGCTGGAGGCGCTCAACGGCGCCTCCATCAAAGAGGAACACCGCACTGTTATGAGTGCGGTGATTCAGAAGGTTCAGCTCGCCAAGAGCGGGCTGACCGAAGCCTGCAGCAGCCTTCTAACAGGCTTTGAGGTAAGAATTTCAATATATGTAAAATGGTACCGCATAGACAGTAGCCCCTGATGCTCGGTTTGGTGTTCAGAAAGAAAAGCCGGACTAAGGATCTTTAGAAAGATAAACGCAGGAGTCATGAAAATATGTCAATATGGGATTGCAGGCTGTGCTACTGACCTCTGCCGCACTGACAGCGGAGGTCAATACTTTGAAGGAAAACCTCGAGCGGTCCGAGAACGAGCTCGGCCATGCCAAGAAGCAACTCGAGGAAAAAGAAGGTGAGTAATACCTTATGAAAATTGTACCTTACAGAAAAGGATTTGGTTGCAAGAAAAATGACAAGGATAACTGGGGTATTGCAGGGGCCACTAACGAGGTGGCGACCCTGAAGGAGGCGGTGGCCGCGGCCGAAGGCAATGCGGCTGCGGAGCGCACCGAGCGAGAGAAACAGGAGGCGCAGGTGGCGGAGGTACAGCAAGAGCTCCAGGATCTCACGAAGAAACACGAGAGCCTGGAGCGTGACTCGGAGACTCGAGAGTCTGAGCTTGCAACGGCTCTTGAGAGTGCCAAAGCCGCTAAGGCCGAAGCCTACAAGGCCCTCCAGGAGATCGAGGCAGTAAAGAAAATAGCAGCGGGTAAGGCATTTTTCATGCAAAGTAAGCATGTGAGTGTTAATTACCTGTCGCTTACCCGAATTCGGAGCTCTCCAGGAGCGTTCGCAGATCTTCCTCGCAGCATGTCCGATGCTGCCGCATTCTACAGGGCCGAGGAGGGGAGCTCGACGGAGAAGGTCTTCTGGTCTTAGTATGCTGAGGCTGAACATCCGGTGCCCCTTAGCGACCAGCTGAAGCAGCTGGTCGAGCTCCACAAGGCGGCCGAACAGGCCATGAAGGGCCTCATAGTTCGGATGTGGCCTAAGGAGGCCATGCCTGGGAGCTACTTCGGCCTGGTGCAGCGGCTGGTGGATGCATGCCCGTGGGTTGAAGTCATCAAGCACTCCGCCTGTATTGAAGGTGCCCGTCGGGCCCTTGCCCGCGCAAAGGTGCACTGGGGCAAGATGGATGCCCAGAAGCTTGTGATGGACCCACCACCAGAGGGCAAGGAGTATCGTACGCCCGAGATGTATTATAAGAGTGTGCTGAAGGGCGCCCACACTATTGCGGGTGAGTGCTCCAAAGATGTAATATTTGAGTAGACTCGCATTTTGTTATCCTGTGCGCTGAAAACTTGGTTCATATGCGCTAAGCAATGCTTGTTAATTTAAAATATTACCTTCTGTGCGGTTGTTTATCAAATCTGAGAGATGGCAAGTCGTCGGCTTCAGCCCCCATGCCACGAGTGCTGGGGTGTTCGGGATAAACTCGAGCGCTCTTGTTCCCATTTTTGGGTCCATCTAGGGAGGCGCTCAACACAACGAACAAGGCAACCAGACTTATAATGCTTGAACACTCTCACTTAGCCATAGAATTCTATAATTTTAAATTTTGGCGAAGCCCCTAGTTTTCGGAAGGCCGAATTTGGGGCGCTATCCACGCCTTGGCCGGACAGAATCCGGCTCCTCGCTCGAAGCGTCATAAGTCTTTAGGGACTCACAAAGAACCTCTCGAACAGCGACCAGCTCTCGCCTCATCATGACGGTCAGTTTTAGCTTTCTCCACTGAGGCATTAACCCAGCTCAACTGGGGCGCAATCGCAGTGGTTCTCCCAGTGCTACCTTAGCCGATAAAACGGAATGTAAGGTACCAAAACATGGGAGCCGGGCAAACCCAACTATTGACCCAAGAACATGATTCGGAGCCGATGCATATAATGCTATAAGTTCGGGGTGCCGCACTTGTGAAAGTGTTCGGACTTATCACACCATAACGCGGGAAACATAAGCCCCTGGTGTATTTAGCCGTACCAAAACATACGGATGCAATATGTCATAGATGAACATATGTGTAAGAAAGAAATGCAATTAGAAGCAAAAATGTGCTGCATTGCTTTATTCAATAAAAACTGCTGTAAGTGCAGGACGATACAAGTGGTGCGGTAAGCAAGGGATGAGACTGTTTAACATGTCCCCCTCCAGGGGTAGGCTACGGAATAATGCATAAAACAAATTTAATGCTCATGATGGAGACCACCTAGATTTTCGTTGTAGCCTTTCGCCTTCCCTGGCTGTTGCATCGTGGGTTCGGCATGTCTGCTGCCGGACAGGGCCTCTCACGAACGGAGTCCTGTAGGTAAAAAATAAAAGGAAAAGAAAAAGAAATGACACACTTAAGAGCCCCTGGTGCGGTTGAGCCGCAGTCTGGGCTTATCGTGGTCGAGCCCCTTGCCCCATGCCCATGGTATCTTTAGAGCGTAATGGAGTACGCGAAGGGTCTGTCTTAATGTTTTACATGGGCTGGGGTTGGGGCCGCACTGCTACGCGTGCTCGGAACGTGCCAGGTGGTCGTGTTGTAGGTTACTCCGGGCACGCTTAGCTGTGTCCGGCCGCTTAGCAGCCGGACTTGAGAATTGCCTTAAAAGGCTGCTTTGTACTTCTGCCGCGAGAGCCGCTGTATGTTCCTCCGTTCGGAGGGAGCGTTCAGTGTTTCCGTTGACCGTGATGACTCCTCTAGGGCCTGGCATCTCGAGCTTGAGGTATGCGTAGTGCGGCACCGCGTTGAACTTTGCGAACGCGGTACGTCCGAGCAAGGCATGATAGCCGCTACAGAACGGGACTATGTCGAAGATTAACTCCTCGCTTCGGAAGTTATCCGGGGATCCGAAGACCACTTCCAGTGTAACTGAGCCTGTACAATTGGCTTCTACACCTGGTATGACGCCTTTAAAGGTCGTCTTGGTACGTTTAATCCTTGAGGGGTCTATGCCCATTTTGCGCACCGTGTCCTGATAAAGCAGGTTTAGGCTGCTGCCGCCGTCCATCAGGACTCTGGTGAGATGAAATCCATCGACGATTGGGTCTAGAACCATTGCGGCGAACCCACCATGGCGAATGCTGGTGGGGTGGTCCCTTCGGTCAAAGGTGATCGGGCAAGAGGACCATGGATTGAACTTCGGGGCAACTGGCTCCATTGCGTATACATCCCTGAGTGCACGCTTCCGCTCCCTTTTGGGTATGTGCGTGGCATATATCATGTTCACCATCCGCACCTGTGGGGGGAAACCCTTCTGTCCTCTATTGTTCGGCGGTCGGGTCTCTTCCTCGTCGTCGCTATGTAGCCCCTTGTCGCTGTTTTTGGCAATTAACTTGCCTGCCTGCTTGAACACCCAACAGTCCCTATTGGTGTGGTTAGCTGGTTTTTCAGGGGTGCCATGTATCTGGCACAAGCGGTCGAGAATTCGGTCCAAATTGGACGGACCCTGAGTTGTTCTTTTGAATGGCTTTTTCCGTTGACCGGGTTTAGAGCCTCTGAATCCGGCATTGACTGCTGTATCCTCACTGTTATCGCCGTTAATGCGGCGTTTGTTTTTGTTGCGACGCGACCTGCCACTACGGTCCTTGATATCCGGACTGCCAGAATTTTTGTTGAGGTTGTTGCTGCGTGCTAGCCAGCTGTCCTCACCCGCACAGAAGTGGGTCATGAGTGATGTAAAGGCTGCCATGGATTTCGGCTTTTCCTGTCCTAGGTGCCGGGCAAGCCACTCGTCGCGGATGTTATGTTTGAAGGCCGCGAGGGCCTCGGCATCCGGACAGTTGACGGTTTGGTTTTTCTTGGTTAAGAACCGTGTCCAGAATTGTCTGGCCGATTCGTCTGGCTGCTGAATTATGTGTCTTAGGTCATCTGCATCTGGTGGTCGCACGTACGTGCCTTGGAAGTTATCGAGGAATGCGGCTTCTAGGTCCTCCCAACTCCCGATTGACTCTGCTGGCAAGCTCTTAAGCCAGTGCCGGGCTGGTCTTTTAAGTTTGAGTGGGAGATATTTGATGGCGTGGAGATCGTCTCCGCGGGCCATGTGGATGTGGAGGAGATAGTCCTCGATCCAGACCGCGGGGTCTGTTGTCCCATCATAAGATTCAATATTGACGGGTTTAAACCCTTCTGGGATTTTCCATTACCTCATCTGTGAAGCACAGTGGGTGTGCGGCGCCTCTGTACTGGGCGATATCGCGGCGGAGCTCAAAAGAGCTTTGTCTGTTGTGTTCGGCCCGGCCAGACTTACTGTGTCCGGGGTGACGGTGATCGTCACGTATCGTGGGGCGCCCACGTGATCCATAGATCGATCTTGATTGTCTTGTCTTATCCTCCAATATGTCTCGCAGGTCCGGAGTGTTCCCCTGTGGTCTTGTGCTTTTCGAGCGATGCCAGGGTACGGGTCTAGTGAAGGGCCTTGAGGCCTCTCTGTCGCGACCACGGGGTGGTCGATCAGCCGTATTGTCTCCTGGTGAAGCGGGATCATATGCCTCCACCTCTAATCGGGGGAGCAGCTTACGTTTGGGGTAGCTTTTGGAGGGGCGTTCGAGCTCATGCTCTTCGGCCGCGAGGACTTCGGTCCATCTGTCGGCTAGCAGATCTTGATCAGCTCTAAGCTGCTGCTGCTTTTTCTTGAGGCTGTTTGCCGTGGCCATAAGCTTGCATTTGAAACGCTCCTGTTCGATGGGATCCTCAGGCACGACGAATTCGTCGTCGTCGAGGCTTGCCTCGTCTCCGGAGGGAGGCATATAGTCCTCTACCTCTTCTTCGGCCGCTCTCTCATGAGGGCTGGCGTCCCCCTCCTCCTGTGCTGGATCTTGCTGGGGTGGGTTGTCTTCGGTGCTATCCGGTGTATTATTGTCTCCAGTGCCGGAATCCTCGTTCTTGCTATGGCGGGATTTAGAGCGGCGCCGCTGACGCTGGTGCTTGGGCTGTTTCTTGGAGGGGTCATCCTCCGCTATTCCTTCGCCGTTCCCATCCTTTGGGATATCCACCATGTATATGTCGTATGAAGAGGTGGCTTTCCAGTGCCCGGTGGGCGCTGGTTCTTGGTCGTCTCCGGCATCGTCGTCCATACCGTCGATGTCCTCAGAGTCGTAATCTAGCATGTCGGTTAGATCGTCGATAGTGGCTACCAAGTGGGTGGTGGGTGGGCTCTGAATTTCTTCGTCGTCCGCATCCCAACCGTCCTGGCCGCAGTCCGGCCAGGCCTCTCCTGATAACGAGAGGTACTTTAGCGAACTCAAGATGTCGCCAAAAGGTGAGTGTTGAAAGATGTCCACCACGGTGAACTCCATGATCGGCGCCCAATCGGATTCGACTGGAGGGGGCGTGGGAGGTCCGGAGTCCGGCAAGGAGTCCGGCACCTCGGAGTCACGAGCTTCATGGGGGACAAGATCGGTGTTAGGCTCTATCGCTGTAGAGGTTGCAGCCCCCGAGGTGGTGTCTAGCCATCCATCCTTGGTCTGCGCAGCTGGCTCCAAGTCGAAGACTGGAGCGGGTTCGAGTGCGGCCTCTAGGGTAATGTCCGACTGCAGAGCTAAATCATGCCCATCATGATAGTACGGCACGCTCGGCTGTGGCTCGAATCCGTCGAGGATCAAGTCCCCGCGGATGTCAGCCGTGAAGTTCAAACTTCCAAATCTGACGTGACGGCCAGGGGCGTAAGCTTCGATCAGCTCTAGCTGGCCAAGCGAATTGGCCCGCAGTGCGAAGCCGCCGAATATGAAGATCTGTCCGGGGAGGAAGGTCTCACCCTAGACTGCATCATCGTTGATGATCGAAGAAGCCATCGAGCCTATCGGTGACGACACAGAGGAACTCTCAATGAAAGCACCAATGTCGGTGTCAAAACCAGTGGATCTCGGATAGGGGGTCCCGAACTGTGCGTCTAGGCGGATGGTAACAGGAGACGAGGGACACGATGTTTTTACCCAGGTTCGGGCCCTCTTGATGGAGGTAAAACCCTACGTCCTGCTTGATTAATATTGATGATGTGGGTTACAAGAGTAGATCTACCACGAGATCAAGGAGGCTAAATCCTAGAAGCTAGCCTATGGTATGATTGTTGTTCGTCCTACGGACTAAAGCCATCCGGTTTATATAGACACCGGAGAGGGCTAGGGTTACACAGAGTCGGTTACAATGGTAGGAGATCTACATATCCGTATCGCCAAGCTTGCCTTCCACGCCAAGGAAAGTCCCATCTGGACACAGGATGAAGTCTTCAATCTTGTATCTTCATAGTCTTGGAGTCCGGCTGATGATGATAGTTCGGCTATCCGGACACCCCCTAGTCCGGAACTCCCTCAGTACTCCTTGTCCTCTGCCTTCTTGTTGTCGTGGTCCTCGTTGGCCGGCAGGGGCGGCGTAATAGACGCGAAGGTGTCCCGATGTTTCGATGATATAGCTGTCTTTTTTGTGGGAGTTGACTTTAACGATTCGACAACGAACATGCGAAGACGTTGCGCCTTAGTAATCACTAAAACCAACTTCCGAGGGGTTATTGACCATGGTGGAGCGTGATCAACCTGACCACGAGGGTCTATTTTTTGCAAGCAAATGGATAACAAGCAAGAAACTGAGATTGCAATCTAGATATTGCGAATATAAGATGAAAGCTTTATTAATCAAGGTGGGGTTCTATGACATCTTGGTCAGGTCATTGAACACAAACAAAATACACGAAGTTGCAGCTATGGCGAACTTTTAATCTAAACAAAACCCAATGAAAAAACTACTAGATGGATCTAATTATATAAGAGTAAGGAGTGGTAGCCAAGGAGGTGGGAGGACGTCCGAAGGCATCCTAAAACCAACCCTAGGTCGTACAAGGCCCATGGGCTCAAGTGGAGGTGATGCAACACCTTTGGACTTGTAGTTTGACCCAGATTCAGCTCTAGCGTCAGATTGTTTCGTCATTATCTCAACGCTCCGAACGAATTTGAATGTGAATCCAATTGTGTTGGAAAGTGCATGAAATCTACTTTCCAATAAAAAAGAATCACCAATTCGGAGTCCGGATGAAAGAGAAATTGATGTTTTGAGTCAGGTATGTTTGTGCAGTCTGAATCTGATTTCAGAACGTGACAGACTTGGATTCTATCTTCTCTTGGCCCAAAAGTGACGTGAGAGGACTTTTTCAACATCACCTAAACTTATCCTTTTTCCTTATCTTCGTATGTGGATTGTACAAATGATCCATACACCTGCAATTAGACATGGCACAGAAGTATGTGAAGTATTTTTGTCCTGGATAACATAAATAAGTTATTACATAGTTTGCATTAGAAATCACCTCACAAATATGCATGTATGCAATATTTTTGGTCGTATCCAAGGTAGTCATGTCCTCATCATCCTCCCCTTCTTGAAAACAAAGCCATCCTCGGCATTGCTTAATCTGAAATGTGGCTAACAAAAGAGACAATGTGTACATGTTGTATATGTATATGTCATCCATTTTTACTTCCCTTGGTTTTTGCACATATGACACATGTATACATGAGTAACTTTCATAGTTGATAAAATATAAAGCCAAAATATTATCACAAGAAGTAGAAGGCATGAAAATATTGCAACTCAGTTTGCACATATGAGTGATGGTCTTATTCATATCAAAAGTTTGACAATGTTCGTCATTAAACCATCCCAACATTGGTGAATAAACCTTACTTGCATCAAATTTACATGTTACAACATGCTTAAATAAGCAAACATGCAATAAGTCATTTGACACAGAATCGTCACCAAGAATAGAGGTCATATCAAAATGATTAAACATTGGTTCTTTTGCATCAACAGTTAATTCAATGGGTGCATTCAAAATTGTTGGTATTTCAGTTGTTTGATCGCATGAGCATTCATGATAGTAACATGATTCTCTAAAATAGGTGGTGTGCTCAAATCAATAGGTAACTCAACACATGATGTATTCAAGTTAACTAGGCATGCATCATTCTCATGTGAAGTTATATCATCAATACCTTTATTGTTACCTTGTCCCAAAGACGTATATGATGTAGGTACGGCTGATGAAAATGTACCATACACTTGAGATGATGTCGCGCTCACAATCTGAGGTGTGGCTGATCTGGAAGGTGCAACGGTGGAGGAACCAACTGGTGGTGGTGAGCATGAACTAGAATAGTTGTTGTAGTAGTCACCTAATACATCCTTCTATATATGTCTCTCAAAGGTACAAGCGCGAACATACATACCAGTAATGCAAGGAGGAATATACTGAAATCTTTCGCGAATATCATGGTTCAAACAACCAAAAATCTATTCATTGTATCATCCTCAGATTCTTCTATGTCACAATGATGCATATAAGATTTGAACTCTTGATAGTAAGCATGAACAGTGTTACTGCCTTGTTTTAATTGTTCCAATTTGTGAACCAATTCATGACGATAGTAAGGAGGAAAAAATTATTGTCTCATTACAACTTTCAAATCTTTCCAAGTTATGGGTTGGTTATCAATGTTTTTCTTACAATGTACACTCCACCAAATAGAAGAAAACCCTGTAAATGCTCTAGTGGTAGCTCATACTCTCTCAAGTTCAGAAAAATCATGGTGACTAAAAGCTTGTTCTACTTCAAGCTCCCAATCTAGATAAATAGCAGGATTAAATCTACCCTCATATTACGGTAAAGAGATAACCTGGCCATGTGTTTGTGTGTGTTGTCGCAACTCTCGTGGTGGTGAAGATGTGTCCGTTGTCCATGAACTTCTATCTCTGGAACCTGTCATGATTAGTAGAAACAAGAAACAAAATTCAAGAATAATGTTCCTATGAACTACTAGGATGTGATGGTAAAGTTCTTACCATGCAGCAGGTGGTGACAGGCAACCGGCGGTGTCAAATAACTTTGAAGATTGAGTAAAACGATTGCCAGTGGAACGTATGTATACATGGTCTAGAAATATGTGGAGCTTGGAAGGCTTAAATATTTGGTAGCAAAAGATTAGCAACAATCAATTCAGAGATGCAATGTTTAATAAACGCTCAATGACAGTACTGTGATAGTCCTAGGCTAGACCGGACTAGAGACGCGAGCCTAGAACACTAATAAGGTCACGAAATAAATGATACGAAGTAGCTTTGGACAGTAAGATATAAGCGAAGATTACAATGGCAGTAAAGATAATGATGAGAAACAACTGTCAAGCAGGATATACCAACAACTCTCTCTCCAACTTTCGTCTGGAAAAGTTTGTGCCAACTTTTTGATAATTTTTCTACAGGATGCTACTGACTTGGGCTTTCCAGTGCAAAAAAGAATTACTCAATTCTAAGTTGATATGAAATTTGGCTTGAAAAACTGCAACAAGTTGTGTTCGTGAACTTTGGAGCGCAAAAAGACCTATTTCTAAATCGAATTTTAGATGCCAAATATTGAACTAGCTTTTGTAACTATTCTGATGCGGCGCGTCGATAGCTTGAATTTGAGTACTTGTGGAGCCAAAACGGACTTTGTATGAGTAAGATATGTCTGTTTTAATGAATAGTGCGCAAAACAGATTTCAATCCAAATTCAAGTACGAGATTGAGTATAGATAGATCCAAAATTATTCTCTCACTTTTTATTTATTTTTTCTTTTTTCTCTTTTTTCTGACTTTTTTTTACTTTTTTCTCTGTCTTTTGTTTCTTCTCTCTCTTTCCAAAACAAACTAGGCAAGATGTAGATTGGATCAAACGAAGATGCGAACAACCTATATTATGATTATGACAATGAACGATGGATGGCACGTGGTGGAAATTGTTGAATGGAGGTGGTGGACAGTGGAAGGGATAATGATGTAGCGATGATGTGACTAATGTGAACAGAACTCGAAACTCTAAAGGAACTAGACACTAAGACCAGCAACTCGACACGATGATGTAGCCACAAATTAAACAAAGCAAACAGACTAAAAAGATTATGCAAAGGCTAGATTGGTTCGAGTGTGATGAACTAACAGTACTAGGGGAAAACCTAGCAGTAGCGCAGGTCTAATGCCTATCAGTAGCGCGGGGAACGGCGCTACTGATATGGTGCTACAGCTAACGTTTAGCAGTAGCGTGGCTTGACATGCGCTACTGTTATACCTACTTATCAGTAGCTCTTCCCTTTCCAGCGCTACTGCTAAGTGCTTTAGCAGTAGTGTTTTCCTATCCAGCGGTAAAGAGCGCTACTACTATATTTTCTCATATCTTTTTTTGGCTACGTATTTGCGATGTTTATGTATAGGTTTTAAACAGTATTCTAATCATATCATAAACATGCAAATGCTCATCATATCATACACATAATAGTCTCATCATATCATCTAACACAAATCATGTCGTCACATCATAATCACGATATAGCTATACAAGTTACATGACATGTCTCATCATACATAATATAGTACTTCTTGAGGCGTCAGTTCGAATCCCTCTCTTGCACTAGCGTGAACCTAAACTAAGTACTAGCTGTCGCTCGGAAACCGGTACACCTGGGCCTGACAGTCCGGCGACTCATCGTTTACTCCTGGCGTAGCACTTCTTCGCCATCAATGATCTATGCACCTGCATCATCACATGAGTCGATGATATGCAACATATGTAGTTGAGCAACAGAAAGAGACAGACTTGGCAAAAATAGAAGCAACATATCATAAGCATAAAAAACAAAGTTCGTCGTACCCAAAATGCCCTAACTAGAGTGATCTTCGCTAGTTGAGGAGGACATTTTAATTACATCACAAATAAAGTTTCATCATGCATAACTCAAAGTTTCGTCATAGAGAAAGTATGGACTAAACAGACACTTTGTCATATATCGTCAATCACTCCAACATGTCGTATCATCCATCCAAGTCAGCGAGATATTCCCTGAGCGAAGTGAAAGGCTTCAGGTCGAGACGCTGAGCCAATACGCGGGTTCGGACGTCTTCTCGCGACATTTTCCCTTCTTCGTAGAACATCCCTGGTTTTTCAATGACCTCATTCATGGTGATTTGGGCAAGTTCAAGCTGGATGTGATAGAAATCAGCTCGAAGTCGATAGTCCGGGATATCTCCTAGGTTCTTTGCCCATTCCAGAATATGGGCATCACCTGATCTAGGTGACATGCGAAGGTTCTATTGATCCCGTCTGTGCTCCAACATGTGGTGGAGGACATAGAATCCATCACTAAGAGTATCACTCGGTTGTTGGATGCAGCAGAAGTCGGTCTTATGGCCGAAGGTGGGCGCGCGGTTCCTTGTCCTCCTGGTCTTGATCTCTCCACCCCGTACGACGTACGTCAACATAGCACTGTCGAGAACAGACCTGAAGTGGGTGTAATCCTTTTTTTCAGGTTATTCGACGAGTCCAAGTAAAGAGCGTGGGAGAATCAGGGGTAAAGAATGATGCAGACGGCGCGCCCACCACTGCGCAAAATAAGTACACCTCAAATTAGCCTCCACGCGTGCAAATGAATGATTGAAATCAAAGGAAAGATATCTACGGATGATTTACATGGGATGATAAGGCATGAGAATCGTCTCCTTCTCCTTATTGGCGACCATGAAATCAACGATGTAGTTACTCGCGTATTCATGGTGCTTTGGGCAGACTGCCAAGAAGCCCTCGTGCATGAAGTACGGATCAGCGACATAGATATAAGGTATCTGCTCAATCCTGATGATGTGGTTCATGTATAATGCAAAAAGACGGATAAACGTAAAATCCAACTTTTTCAAGTGAAATACGTCGAAGATGTAATCGAATCGAAGGAAGAACTTTTCCGCGGGGACTGTGTCGACGTACGACCTTTGCTGCGGCATGGATTTCCCGAGGTGATCAGGCTTTTCTCTCTCCGCAGCACATCGTCATGAAGTCTCCTTAGATCTTGAACCCGAGGCTGCTAAGGCGGCTGGATCATAGAAGAAGCTTTGTTACCTTTCCTCGGTCTCTTCCTATGCTTCTTTCCTACTGGAAGTGAGGCTATAATACGTTCATCCTCCAGCAATTCAGGCACCGACTCATCACGCTCAAACCCTGAGTACTCATACTGCTGAGCCCTCAATCCTCCGTCGCCAGAAGCACCGGTATTGAGATATTGTAGAGGGTCATCATCATCCTCATCGATGACATCATGCATTGCTTCTTCGACGGCGGTTGTGCCTTTAGGTGTTTCAGTTTCTCACATATACAGTATTTAAAAAGTGGAGTTGTGCCTTTTAGGTGTTTGATCAAGTGCAGTTGTGCCGCTGTTACTTAAAAAGTGCAGTTATCTTACTGCAAAACTACACGCATGTAATTCACTTGTCAAGGGAAAAACCATGGAATATATGGGCGTAGTTTGTTTTTCAACCACGGCACCGAAACTTCTCTCTCACATGCCAGTCTCATGATTATACCTGGCCATGAGAAGCCCAGCCCAGCCCGACCCGGCCCGAAAAAGCCCAACCCGGCCCGGCCCGATGCTGCTCCCGGGCCGGACTCGGGCCTAGATTTTGAGCCCGATAGCTGGGCTGGGCCAGGCCTGGGCCCGTCGTTTTTGCACTTTTCTGAAGGTCGGGCCGGGCCGGCCCGGAGCCCGACGGGCTTTCCCGTGTTCGGGCCGGGCTCGGGCCCAGAAAACAGGCCCGATGGCCGGGCCGGGCCTGGGCCTGGGTTTTTTGCGTCGGGCTTGGCTAGGCCCGGCCCGAGGTATGTCCAGGTCTACTCACGATCACCAAATCCTTTGTCAGTGGCAGCGTGCGCCGGAACTATCTCTTTCCTTCTTGTATTGCACTGTAGTGACTAATTCACCTCTATTGCCATCTTTGTACGATCCCACTGGTATTTCTGAAGAACCAAATCTTTTCTCATTCAGGGTGGTCCGAAGAAGTTGCTGTCTTTTCAAGTGTAACATCCCAAATTTTAGAATTTTGGAATTTTCTTAATTATATTAAAAGGATTGATTAAAACTTGCTTGTGTTGCTTGTTGTTAGTTGACTTGACTAAAAACTGAAACTTTTTGGAATTTAAAGGATATTCAATTAAGTGGAAATAAAATGACTTTCGCGAATATTCATTTTTGGATCTAATTTGGATTTTATTATTTAAAACAAATCCAACAAAAATAAAGAAGGCAGTATGATGCCTTCAATATAAAAAAATGTTAGAACTGTTAAATATTGTATGATCTTTTGTTTAGGAGTTTAATAACATTTTGGGAATTATTTATATCTCTAATATTATTTTTATGGAATAGGACTTGCTAATTGACATCTAGATGTGATTTAACTATCTCTCATCTAAGTCTCACACCACACGATTAAAAGCGTTGTAATTTTCGTGCAATGTTGATCGCGACGCTGATAGTGCTTTTCTCGTGCACTAGTTGTCCAGCCGCGGGCCTGTGTTATGGTTTGTTGCCTTTTGTCTGGGCCTGGGTCCGTGAGAGTATGGCCTTTTTTTCCTTATGTCCTTTAGGGGAAATTTAAAGAGTCGGACTAGCTATCTCAACTGCTTTTCGGCATCCGTTCCCCAATGTTTCTTCTCACTGCCACTCTTTCTATTGTTTTTTTTTTCCTAAAAAAACTCTTTCTATTGTTGTTTTACTTCTAAAGAATTTTCTTTCTATTTACTTTTTAATCAGTTTTTGTTTGGTTTTCTAATTGTTTTTATTTTTATATATATTTTTATATTTTTGTTTTCCTTTATTACTTTCTTGTTTTCTATTTCTTCATTCTAAATTAATATTTTTTAAAGACTCATGATTTTTTTACCAGTGTTAATTGCATGTTCATCACCCCACGTACTAGTGCAAATGCATCTCTTCAATGCGACTGCTACTTAAGGGACGAAAGCGTGTTTGTTGCCAATGCAGTTGCATGTCTCCTACTAGACACAAAATTGCAAATGTCAGCCCTGGCTGCATGTCTTGAATATCATTACAACTTTGTTGTAGAGACAGAAGTGCTTGTGGTGTGTCAGTTGCATGTTCACCACAACACACGCAACTGCAAGGTCACCCTCACCCCACAACTTGCCTCACACCGACCTAGTTTCATGTCCACTTTTGAGATGCAACTCGCTCGACCCAATTGCATGCACACCCTTAAAATGCAACTGGGGATTGTAGCTATAGGTGCCTCAGTTGCATATCAACCCTCGACTCACATATAGGAGGGGGGCTATTGTAGTTGTAGTTCGCCCAGTTGCAATTCCACCATTTGACTCATAATTGGGGATTTTAGTTTTAGGTGCCTTAGTTGCAAGGCTACACTCAACTCATAATGGGGGATTTTTTATGCTTGTAGTCGTCCTAGTTGCAAGTCCACCCCTGACTCACAACTGGAAGACTATTGTAGTTGTAGTTGCCCCAATTGCAATTCCACCCACAATTCACAACTAGAGCATGACGTTGTCCCTTCATTTGTAGGTAAACCCTCAACTCGCAACTGGGGATTTTTTTTGTAGTTGTATTTGCTGCAAGCCAACCTTCGACTCGCGACTGGGGCTATTGTAGTTGTAGCCCCCACCCCGACCCCAAGTTGCAAGTGAACCCTTGACTTCAACTGGGGCTTCTTTGTACTTTGTAGTCACCGCAGTTGCAAATCCACCATCGACTCACAACTAGAAGGCTATTGTAGTTGTAGTTCCCCCATTTGCGAGTCAATCATCAACTTGCAATTGGGCATTTTTGTAGTTGTAGTTACCAAGCTTCAAATATCAGATATCGGGTTCATATCGGCTTGGCTTCGACAAATTGGATGTCGGTTATCGGGTGATATATCAGACGATATGTTGATATATCGTAGAAAACATGTCTAGTTTTTTTTTCTGTTATTCTTGTTCAAAACATTTATTTTTAGTAAAAACAAAATGTATGATGTGAATGCTTTAACATAACACTTTTAGATCCCTAGTTTATTAAGTTGTTGATTAAGAAACTATTAAGGAAAGATACACAAAATCCTTACTCTATGATTAAAAAATGATATATATGCATTTGTACGAAACATTGTTCATGACTTTGATAATACATAATGAAGTTATAAATGCATAATCTTATTTCACTATGTTCTACTCCCTCCATTTCATCTTAGTCTGCATATAAGATTTGGTCAAAGTCAAACTATGTACAATTTAACCAACTTTGTAAGGAAAAAAATCAACATCTACAATACTAAAGCTATATGTTTTGAAAATTAATTTCATGATGCATCTAACAATATTGATTTCATATTGTAAATCTTGATATTTTTTCTATAAACTTAGTCAAAGTTAACAAAGTTTGACTTTGACCAAATCTTATATGCAGACACAAAAGAAACGGAGGGAGTAATAAATAATTGCTGTCATCTATGTATCATTCCATATCGGTGGACATATCAGGCTAGATATTGGCTATATTAGTTGATATTTACAAAATGCTATGTTATGTTTATGCCGATAGAGCCCCGAAAGTGATATATCGGCCTATATATCGGTCCAGATTTAAAAGTTTGGTAGTTACCTTAGTTTCCCCAGTTACAAGTCCACCCTCGACTCGCAACTAGGGCTTTTTATAGTTGTCGTTACCCAGTTGCAATTCCACCCTCAACTCGCAACTGGGGCTTTTCCTGTACATTGTAGTCGCCCCGATTGGAAGTCCACCCTCAAATAGCAACTCTGGGGCTATTGTAGTTGTAGTTTTCCCAGTTGCAAGTCTAACCTTGGCGCTCAACTTGGGGGGGGGGGGGGTTATTGTAGTTGTAGGTGCCTTAATTGCTAGTCTACACGTGACTCGCAACTAGGGGCTTTTTGTACTTGTAGTCGCCCAGTTGCAAGTCCACCCTGGATGGCATTGTACTTGTAGTTGCAGTTGCAAGTCAACCCTCGCCTTGCAACTGTGGCATTTCATAGTTGTAGTGCCTGATTTGCGAGTCAACCCTCGACTCACAAGATGGGGGCTATTGTAGTTGTTCATGCCCAGTTGCAAGTCCACCTCAACTTGTAACTGAGATGCTATTTGTAATGTAGTTCCCCCATTTGCAAGTCAGCCCTCAACTCGCAATTGAATTTTTTTTTATAGTTGTAGTTCCTCCAGTTGCAAGTAAACCCTTGATTCGCAACTTGGGAGGGGGGAGCGGGTATTTGTAGCAAGTCTACACTTGACTCGTAACTGGGGGCTTTCAAGTTGTGGTTGTCCCAATTGCAAGTGCACCATGGACTTGCAATTATTCTTTTATTGTCCCAGTTGCAAGCCCAACCTAGAGTAGCAAATGCTCCTTTTATGTAGTCCCCGTTGCAAGCTCACCTTTTCGCTTGGAATTGGGCCTCATAGTTGTTTTCGTCGCAATTGCATACTAACCCATCGACTTGCAACTGGCTTGTTCGTATTTTTGGGTGTTCTCCCAGTTGCAAGTCCACCCTCGACGCACAACCATTTGATGCCCTAGGTTTAAGTCCACTCTTGACTCGCAAATGGTTTTTTCATCACAATTGCATGCTCACCCTGGACTTGCAACTGGACACCCGTAATACTTTCATCCTAGTTTGAAGCCCAGCATCGACTCGCAACTGGCCCATTTTTTATCGTTATCCCAGTTGGAAGTCTACTCTCAACTTGCAACTATTGGAGCCCAGTTGCAAGCCTATCCTTGACTCGCAACTGTTTTGTCATCCTAGTGGCAAGTACGCCCTCAAGTCACAACTTGGCCCCTAGTTGTTTTCATCAGAGTTGGAGACCACACCTCGACTCACAACTGGGCCCATCTTTTTTGTTTTTGTCTAAGTTGCAAGTCCACCTTTTACATGTAATTAGGACTGTTTTTTATCTTTGTACTAGCTGCAAGTCCGGCTCCGAACCGCAACTAGGCCCATAGTTATTCAGGTTGCTAGTTGAACCTTGACTTGCAACTAGGCCATGTAATTGTATTCGTCCTAGTTGCAAGCCTACCCTCGACTCACAACTAGAAGCCATAGTTTTTTCTGTCCCACTTGCATAACTAGACGATGTACTTCCGTTTTCGGCCCAGTTGCAATTTCTCCCTCGACTCGCACTAAGTAAACCACACCTACATATGCAAACTAAGAAGTTAGTTTGAGCTCAAATTGCATATAAATCAAATAAACTACCGCATATAAATAATCCCAAACTAAAACCCACAAATCACTATACTTATAGAGCATTGCAAGAGTCAATCTAACAATGAGAGATGAAAGGATAAAGTTGCTAACCTTTGTGAACACTTGGATGGATGGGGTGCCTTCAAATCTTGACAAATTTTGGCAAAATGGAGGATGAGCTCAAGAGGAGAGGACGAAAACAGAGAGAATAGGAAAGGGGAAGAACAGAGAGCTCGTGGGCTGGACGAAGGGTTTATATAGGAGTATCTTTAGTCCCGGTTCCTGACACAAACCGGGATTAAAGGTGAGCCTCTAGTACCGGTTCGTGACACGCCCCTTTAGTCCCGGTTCATGTCATGAACCGGTATGAGAGGTTCAACATGAACCGGGACTAATGATTCCCGACCCGCTAGCCATTGGAACCGTCACTAATGGTCACATTAGTACCGATCCGTTTACAAATCGGGACTAATGTGGCTCACATAAAGTAGTTTTTCTACTCGTGTGGCACTTGAAGAATAGGTGTGACCCGCTCTCTTGCACCCTCTTGCAAAGTGGACACAAACCACAATTTGGCCACCCTCTCTTGGCTAATCTGTCTGCGGTCCAAATTCTATCCTGAAGTGCCAATAAAGCAAAGAACTTGACTTTTGGGGGACCCCAAACCTTCCAAACCATTTGGTCCATGGGTGAAAGCACCATCCCTATGATTTGCGCATTATATGCGGAGGCCGCCGAGTAATGCCCACTAGTCGGGTGTTTCCACAAAATGACGTCCTCGGTGAGCGATCAAGACGCACCTCATCCAAGAGCATCCAAAGGGTGACAAATTGTGTGGTAAACTCAATGGAAATAAAGGTTGGAGGCTTCATCTTGAGCATCCACGCGTTGTGCTTGATGGCCTTGCGCACTTTCCACTTATTTCGCGAGGTGACTCCGAATATTAGTGGCGGAATGTTTTCCGGCGTGCGCCCAAGAAGCCAAGGTGATTCCCAGAAAGGTGTCTTCCCACCATTTCCCATGGTGATAGTGGTAGACGCATAAAAAAAGTTGAGGTCCTCCTCATTGCACGGGTAGCCCATCCCCACCCACAACTTGGTGGGCTCCTTCCATTCATACCAAGGCCACCGCAGCCGCAGAGCATGCGCGAACTTTTTCGTGTTGAGTACCCCCAAGCCCCCCATACTCAAGTGGCCTACAGACAGTTTCCCAATTAACCTTGCATTTCACCCCCCGTCGTCTTGTCCGAACCGGACCATAGGAAAGCTTTCTGGAGCTAGTTGACTTTGAGGATACTTGGTGGGATAATCAATGGTGTGATGAAGTAGATCACTTGGGAAGTGAGAATAGACTTGACAAGGGCCATGCGTCCAATGGTGGTGATGTTTTGGCCCTCATACGTTGTCAACTTGGATGCAACCTTGTCCTCAAGAAATTGAAGATCCACCAAGCTTAGTTTCCAAACAGAGAGGGGGAGCCCAAGTATCTCAAGGGGAAAGAAGCCCTAGTTGCCGGTAGATTTTGAGTGATATGATCCAAGTCAAGAATGTTGCAAAGAATGGGCACCATAGAACTCATATGAAAGTTGGTGCGAAGTCCTTTTTGATCCTCTCAAAATATTAGCAAGATTCTCAACATCCTTTTTGATCAGGGCTAGGAAGATGGCCGCATCATCCGCATAAAGAGAGGTTCGCATCATGCCACCCGTTCCCTGAATTTTGTGGAGGATCCCCTTTTGCATAGCCATATCTAGGATTATTTGGAGCGGGTCAATGGCGATGACGAAAATAAGTGGGGAGATGTGGTCCCCTTGCCGGAAACCGCAACCATGCTTGATTGGGTTGCTGGCAATGCCATTGAGCACAATCCTTGATGATGAAGTACTAAGAAGCGTCGTGATCCAATCCCTAAACTTGTTTGGGAAATCTCGCCGTTGGAGGAGATCCAGTATGTATTCCCATTAGACCTAGTCGGATGCCTTGCGAATATCCAATTTGAAAAGGAGGGATGGGGTCTTGCTCTTGTGCAGGCGTCATGCAAGATTGCGAACATACATGAAGTTATGATGAATACTTCTTGCTTTGATGAAGGCGCTTTGGGCATTGGAGATGAGGGTCGTCATGTGCAGAGCGAGTCGAGAGCACCTTTGCAATAATCTTGGCGATCGCATTGATGAGACTAATAGGCCTATAGTCAGCAATCCCCTCTACCCCATCCTTCTTTGGCAAGAGCACCACATTTGCGGAGTTGAGCCAATGGAGGTTCGATGTGTGGAGGGAGTCAAAACGATCAATAGCCCTCATGAGGTTGTGCTTGACAATGCCCCAACACTTCTTGAAGAATAGGCCCGTGAATCCATCCGGACCCTGGGCCTTGTCATTTAGCATGTCGTTGATTGCTTCAAGAACCCCCATCTCGGTCATTGGAGAGTCAAGGCCATGCATATCAAGGTGTTCCATATTGATCTCCTCCCAATTGAAATCTTTTGAACTTTTACCTCCTTTCTTCATGACATGGGAGAAGTGGTCTTGGATTAATTTCTCTTCGGCTTCATGCTCGGTGACCCAACCATGCTCGTTCTTGATTCGATGGATATGATTTTTTCTCCTCCTAGCATTAACCCGGCGGTGTAAGAATTTAGTATTGGCGTCACCTTCTTTGAGGTTGGAGATTCTCGCACACTGTTTCTTGCGTGATCTCTCGATCACGGCCAAAGCAATGACCCTTCTCTTAAGCCTAGCCCGGAGTTCACACTCCTCGGGCGAGAGAGGCCTATCCTCTTGGGCGATGTCAAGGCGAAGAATCACCAAAAGAGCGGCTTGGAGGTGGATTTTAGGCCCCTACTCCACTCGGAGAGGCGGATTTGAAAAGAGATATCTTTCGGGTTTTTCTTTCAGTTCACCACGTGGATAGCCCAGTCTTCGCATCTTCCTTTGGCCCTTATTGGTTTCCGCTCAAAAAAATAAGAGGGAGAGTACAAAAGTTGACATGTGTAATTTTCATCGGTCGACGAAATAACTAATATGCCGTATGAGGCGTTGGTGGAGCATTCTCGTGTTGGCAGCCACCCATTGGCATCAATCACGCTTCACATGAAGAATACCGCAACAGTGGACCTGGGGATGGTGGTGGATGTTGCAAGACCATTCGCACCGGTGTAGAGTGCCAGCGGACAACGATGGTCTATGGTGGAAGACGTCCCACCCAATTGCTAGCGTCACTCCGTTCTACCGTGGAGTACTGGCTGGCACGAGTATTGAAAGATTCGCTATCAAGATGGTGATTGTCAGTGGTTCTATTTTTCCAAAACATTGTATATAATCCTTGTTTCTCGAGCACTCTGTTATTGATTTTTCAATTGGCATAGGACAACCAACAAAACAGTCACTTGATTAATTGAATGCACGATTTGGTAAAAGAGTTTGAAATTAAAGCAAAGCAAATGAATCAATCTCTAGTACATCATTCATTCATTCAAGGAGACGAGGAGATACTTGAGACAATAAAAATCAGTCTAGGTAGATAAATAGATATAAGCTAAACTAGCCTACCGATTGAGCCAAGATCTTGATCTCTAAGCAATGGGGGTGATGGCGGCGAGACAGCCGTTGCTGGAGCCGCAGCGGCACTGGTTGAGCAAGTCAAGGTAGAACTGGCACCGCCTGATATCTCTCTCGTGGTGGCTGAGACTGCACGCACCAATCAAACAAGCAAGCAATCAATTCAGGATCTTGGTAGATGCCAGAAGAAATCAAGTTGAGTAAGAGCATCAGCAGCAGCCGCCCAACGCGCGGCGCGTTAAAAAAGCGTTTGTTGCGCGCTGATCGCCTGTTTTTGCACGGCGAGGAGCGCTTGCTCCAGCGGCTGCTCAAAATTTTAGCGCGCGCCAACAGCCGGCGCTTGCCATATGTTGCACTTTGGAGACGAGATGAGATATTTCAAACATCAAAACAAAGACATGGCATAATCTAAATCACCCAAACAAGTTCATGCCCACAAGTTCAAATTCATGCCCACAACATCATGCAACCAAGTTCATGACACAAAAGTTCACACCAACGAATGGCCCTCAACAGTCAAGCATCATCCTCGTCTTCATCTTCCTCTTCCTGCGATTCATCATCCCATAGTTGACATACATGCCTCATCGTTGAAACTACAAAGTATATACAACGAAGTAAATAAGCTATCCATATGTATGCATTCAAAAAACAACAACAACAACAACAAAAAAGGTTGCCGAAATTTTATACCTTTGGGGCATTTCATCGAACACCTTGTGTGCGTCGGCCGCCGGCTCAACAAGTGAGCTCGCCGGCGCTTCGGTAGCCGCCGCATCCGTCGCACGCCCTGCAAGCTTCTTCCTCGACGGCTTAGAGGAGCCGTCCGCCGCATTGTTCTTCTTCGCGGACACCTTGCCCTTCTTCGCCCGCGCCGCATTTGGGAGCTTCGAGAGGAGGGCACGTGGCTTCAGGTGGGCGTCGGCGCGACGGCCCTGCCGCCGAGGTCATCGGTGGTGGCATGAAAAGGCCACACGCGATACCTGTACTTGGGGGAGCACCGGCGTAGGCGAAGCCAAAGCTCCCCACGATAGGGTTTGCAGCGGCGGCGGCGGAGGAGGGGTCGCAGGTGTAGGAAGGGGTGAGGGGGGTGCCGGCGCGGCCGTCCATCGGGTCAATTTGCCAACGGCGGTGCGTGCAGGGCGAAAGTGGAAGCGGGTGCACCAAATAAACGGCGCGCGATGGCGATTCGAATCGCGCGCTCAACTCTTCATGCCACGTGCGCGGTTATTGCGCGTTCGCTGGAGCTCGGATAGCGATTGCGCGCGCGCTAAAAACTAAAAATTTACGATGCAGCGCTTATATGACGCGGCTGTTGGAGATGCTCTAACAAGGCGAAGGCCTTGTTGTGGAGCCGCACGAGTCAAGGCATGAATCGACGGCAATTGCGTGGGGCTCGAAGGAGCTGATCTGGATGGTGTGGGGCCCGGCGCAGAACTCAACGAACATGTGGCCCATGGCGTTGCCAGTGCCCGAAGTGATACCTACCACAATACAAGCACAGAGAATGAGAGAAAATGATTGCCAATTTTCCGTTAGCGGAAACCCGACAAACATAGACCGCGCCGTCACTGCTCCATTGCTTGCTCGTCCGTGAGTCCACTTGCCAGACTTTGCCAAGTTTTATATGGAGGAACTCGGTGAACTTGGGGGGCACCGCCGAGTTTTTCTTTTCTTTCGTCGAGTGCTTTTTCGTTGGTATTATGCAAAATATGAAGTTTGCCGAGTTTCTTCTCACTGCCGAGACAAAAATTGAATCAAACTTGACAGATACAAAAGTTTGCCGAGCTCCCAATAAACTGAACTTGGCAAAATATTAGAATTCGGCACAAAACCAGATTCCAGTAGTGTACAACTGTGATCAATACCTTGGTTTGACAAAACATGTTATGCTGGAGTTGGAGATGTTATGCAGGCTAGTTAAGATGTCATTTTCACTCGCTTACATGAATGTCGAGGCTTAGATCTAATCCAACAACGAAATGCCCAACCATACACAAATAGTTGGCCGACAAGACAACAGCTTGGAAAATCCAAAGAAAGGCACAAGGTCACAGTGTCGGGGCCGTGCAATTATACGGCAAGAAAATTGTTTCTCTGCAGCTAGAGTTGATCCGTACATTTAAATATACATCAACACTACGCATACATGAAAAGCCACCCCCTTTCACTAGCCGCCTCCCCTAAAAAAGATCAGGATTTCTCTGCTTCCTGTTGGCGTCATCGCCGATCCGCCTCGTCTCCCGTGACCTTAGGACATGGGAAAACGGTGGATCCCGGCCCTTGCTGGCGGGAGGGCTTCGTTTTTATATGTTTCTTCGAGTTTTGTTAGGTTTGTGTCCTGCTCAGAAAGGCAAGCTGGTTGCGGCTCTCTGAAGATGGAATAAGCTTCTTCCCGCCTAGCCCTCGTTCCGGTGGTGCATCTAGCATCCTCGGTGGGCGTGTGCAAGTGTGTCTCCGACGGATCTGTTTTTGGTGGATTTTTTCGGATCTGGTTGTCGTTGTCCACGTTCATGTGTGTCTTCAGGTTGGATCCTTTCGATATCTATGCTACTTTTTGTCGGCAACGGTTGTTGTTCTAGTATGCTGGTCCTATGAGGTCTTAGCACGAGAAGCTCCAGAATGTTTGCCACAACAAGTTCTGTCCGGCTCCAGTGAGGAAGGGACGATGACGGCGGCGCGTCTTCAGGCTGGATCTGGACGTATTTTGTTTTCCTGGTGTTCGTTATGCTGACATGATTGAAGATGATCAGATGTGAAGTTTTCCCGCTAAAGTGAGCCTGAGCGCAAAAGCGCTAATCCTACGCTCCGGCCAGTGCCGCTCAACGAACCAACTAATCATCTTCCACCTTCTAGTAAAATCCTTCACAGAAAAAAGTAACGAGATTAAATTCATTACAGGGTGCATGTACCTCTCTCCGCATCGAGTCGTACTGCTATTCATGTGATGCCTTCTAGTAACATCCTTGTCAAACACAGTAACGTGAATCAATTCGTTACCGGATGCATGCACAATACCCCACCGTGCCCGTTCTTGTAGTAAAATCCCTGGCAAATATAGTAATGGAATAAAATACTTTACGAACTGCATGCATATACTCATTCCCACCGTACTAGCTATTCAATTTATTGCTGCTAGTAAAATCCTTCACAAACATAGTAACCAAACTTTTACAAAATTTACTCGAAACATGCACCATATTTTCCATTACTGCAATCTCTTTCCTAATTACACTCAAATTTAAAGAATTAGTTTTGTTACTAGCTGCAGCAATGTTCACATGGTAATCAAACTTGGAAAATATCGTAACTGGTTTAAGTTTGTTACTGGATGCGTGCAACAGATAATTGCATCGCCAACATCTTCCTTTACTATATGCATCCCGGAACTAAACATGGTAATAAACCTTGAAAATATAGTAATTGTTTTATTTTTTTACTAGATGCATACAATGCTTCACCGACCGGCCACCATTTTACTCTACTACTATATGAGTGCTTCAAATTGCACATAGTAATCAACCATTTAAGACATAGTAACACAATTAATTTGGTTACTAGCTGCATGCAGCAATTCACCACCCGCAATCATTTTCCTTTACTAGTAGTAACGAATCATGCAAAACATAGTAACATAATTCATATTTTTTACTGGTTGCATGCAACAGTTCACCGCCTATCCTTTCGTAGGCTACGGGGCGGAGAGTTGTGCATGGCAGCTAGTAACCGATTTAATTTCTTTACCTTTTCTGCCATCAGTTTTACCATCAATTGTTATACATGCCACTTCATTACCGAGCAGTGCGGAGCGGGTGCGTGTGACGACCGGAGCGTAGGATTAGAGCTTTTGCGCTCAGGCTCATTTTAGCGGCCCTATATATATATATATATATATATATATATATATATATATATATATAAAGCCACCATGTATGGTCTATTTCTCATCAAATGGTAACCCCGTGATTAATATAAGTACAAAAGATTAAGCGGTTTTTCATACATCTGTCCAAACAACCATATTTTTTTCCATCATGAAAAGAAAGGCAAACGGCCACATGTAACTTGTGGATGTGTCGATGGCCTTCATTAAATATTCACGTGGAGAAATGAGCATCTTATCAACCATGATCGAAAAGGTTTAAAAACTTGGGCGGCAATACAAAATACTCTCTTGCCCTCACCGCATGTTTCACAATGCACTTTGTAGCCTTGTAGGTGTACACGTGCTATACATATTCCCTTCAAAAGAAAATGTAGGTGCTATACTAAAATTTGGGTAGCGGTCATACACTGCTTAAAATTTTGAGTAAATAGCATAAAACTACTACTTTACAGGATAGGGTTCTAAAAAACTACCGGTTTTTAATTTTTTTTCAGATAACTATCAGATGCGCGGTTGGCTGTTTCAAAAAACCCCAAATGACCGTTGCTTAAAATTTAAACATGTTTATGATAGGTCGGGCCCGCACCTAAAGAAACCGTCTGTTTGACCATTAGGTTGACCGTTAAGGTACAAGTGGGGCCCACATGTCAGTGTCTCTATCTCATATGTCCTTACTTTTTACAAAATAGCCCCTATAAACATTTCTGAAAAAGCAATCGGGTCCCTTCTATTTTTCTAAAAAAGCAATCAAGGAGCCGCTCCTCTCCTCGCGGCCGGCGCCCACCCTTGCGCCCGGCGACATCTTGCGAGCCTCCAGCACCGGCGCCCGCCCTCACCACCTATTGCCACACCACCGCCTGCCTCTGCCTCTCCTCGCCTCCACCTCGTGCGCCCCGCCTCCGCGCCCGAGCTCGCGCAGCTGCTGCTCGTGGCCATGGACGCCGCGGCGTGCGCCCTCCGCTACTAGGCCCGGCGAGGCGAGCTCTGCCGCCGGCCATCTCTGCGCCCGAGCTCACGCAACTGGTGCTCGCGACCATGGCCGTCACTGCGTGCGCCCTTCGCTGCCTGGCCCGGTGAGCTCTGCCGCCGACCGTCTCCGCGCCTGAGCTCGCGCAGTTGCTGCTCGCGGCCATGGCCGCCACCGCATGCGCCCTCCGCTGCCAGGCCCGGTGAGCTCTGCCGCCGTCCGTCTCCGCGCCGAGCTTGCGCAGCTGCTGCTCGTGGCCATGGCCGCCACCGGTGCGCCCTCCGCTGCCAGGCCCGGTGAGCTCTGCCGCCGGCCATCCTCCAGCCTCCGTTTCTCCAGCCACTGCTCCGGGCGGCGGCCTGCACACAAGGCCCCCATGGTGCGCGCGGCGACCGCGGGCGGAGCCCCATGGCGTGCGGCGACGGCCACGGGCAGAGCCCTTTGGAGGCTGATTCCAGGGACCCGATTGCTTTTCTAAAATGTTTGTAAGGGCTAATCCGTAAAAATGTGTGGATGAGGCACTGACATGTGGCCCCCACAAGTCAGTTAACAGTAAAACAAACAGTCAACCAAACGGTGTGTTTACTGGCGGGCCCAACCTGTCATAAACATGTTTAATTTTTTAACAAAGAGGATTTGGGGTTTTTTGAAACAGTCAACCCCTGACTTGATAGTTATCAGCGAAAAAAATAAATCCGGTAGTTTTTTGGAACCTTAACCCGTAAAATAGTAGTTTTATGCTATTTACTCAAAATTTTGGGCCGGCCACGCTCAAGCTGGACGTTTCAGCCTTTCAGCTTCACTATATATTTTGGCCTCCTGCCCATAGCGCATGCACTTGAGTATACCACGGGCAATATGAAAGGGACAATGGAGGGACAAGCGAGCCCTGAGCTGAAACTCCAAGGCGACGTCGACGTACCTGCCCGGTATGTCATGCCGCAGAAGGACCGCCCGTCCGCTGCCGCAGGTGTTGCGCCTATCCCCGTCATCGACCTCGGCCGCCTATCCAGGCCTGACACAGATGGTGGTGCCGTCGAGGAGGCAGCGAAACTCCGGTGGGCGCTCGAGACCTGGGGCTTCTTCATGGTGATATTTCTTTCACAAAAAGAAAGTTAGTAATCTTTCTAGGAATAGTGCACTCTTAGGGAACTAATTTTTGTCAAACGGTATAAGTTAGATTTCATTTGCATATCTTGTTAATTGCTCACATGCTTCCTGGTCCAGCTTTTCAAAAAGTTTAACGGTGTCTTGTACATGAGCTCATCGTGACAGTTGAACTTGGGTAACTTGAGCCATAGCTCCGGCGTACCTGATACCAGGCAAAACCAATTAAATTTTCTACCCACCTTAAAACAGTGGGGACAATTAGATATTTACTAGTGTGCACATGCTGTTACTGTATACACAAGGAAAAAATAATTGTTTAACATATAACAATATAATGTATAGTTGCTTTTTGGCCCTTAATTTTCATTTTGTTTTTACACATGGCATAACAAAACTACCCATGGATGATTTTTTTAAGGGCTCCTTTGATACAAAGGAATTCCATAGGATTTTTGGAGGATTTGGATCCATAGGATTTCTTTTCTTGTGATGGTCGTTTGAGTAGTAGGATTGAAATCCTTAGGGATTTTTCCTCCGGATTCATTTGTACTACATTTTGGAGGAAAAAATTCATCCACTCAAACATTTTTGTTGATTTCCTTTGTTTTTCTGTGCTATCAAACACTCTTCCGAATTCATTCTGTAGGGTACAAAAGGACATGACGGTCTATTTCTACGTTTTTCCTATTCCCGCATTTTGAGAATCATGTGAATCAAAGACGCCCTAATTTTTTTGAAATTACAAAACACACATTATTGGTTACACCACAGGATAAGATGTATACTTGCGTTGGTCTATTGATGTGCAACTACGTGACGGGCCTAAAGTTACTATCACGGGCTCCCTTGGTTTAGTGAGCTAACTAGAATCTAAATAGTCTTTTTTTTGCGGGTAGTCTAAAGCAAAATATTTCTTAGGCTTGCCTCAAGGCCACCATCGGTACCATGCACGAACCAAATCTGTTTCCAGTTACCCATAAGTCATAAAATCTGAATAAATTTATACTTGTATTCATCGACATGTTACTTAACCTAGCGATGTTCCATAGAACAATTCACTTGTATGTGATTTGGAGAAAATACAGTGAAACAATTTTGAGGCCAGGATTCAAATTCGAGACTTCTATTTTGAACCCTATTTTTACCTCTTTTTTTACTTCTGTGTGTAGGATTTAAATCGTTGTATTATTTTCTAAATACCTCTTTTCTAAAATGTTTCATTGCCATAAACACTTCCAATCTACACATCTGATAATCTTCACAAATTTTTGGAATTAGGTTTTAGTTATCTGAAGTAGTTTTGGCTCACTGAGAGCCATGGTGCCCCAAAGCCAAAAACCCACTATGCACCTTGTATTCTGAACCCAATTATTGATATATTCGGTTTTTCTAATCCTTTTATTTTGTACATGCAATATTTGTTATTAATTATTTCCAACCTATTTTGTGCTAGATTACTAACCATGCTATCGACGCCTCTCTTATGGATGCGATGATGAATGCATCCAAGGAGTTCTTTGGGCAGCCTACTGAAGAGAAGCAAAAATACAACAACATAATTGATGGCAAGCGTTTTCGTCTTGAAGGGTACAGAAGTGAGCTGCTGCAATCTGAAGGCCAGACCCTCGATTGGTCCTGCCGTTTATCTCTGCAAGTAGAACCGGAAGAGGAGAGAAGTTTCCACCTTTGGCCCAAGTATCCCAAATCTTTGATGCAAGTAATCTAGTTCTCAGTAGCTCACTAATAAGTAGAAGGAAATAAAACCACTATTATCTAATCATCCAGATAGCTAAATAATAAGACTGTTGAATACTAACTCAAGTTATATTCATATCTAATTATCTGGCTTGGCATCATGAATACTAACTCAAGTTATATTCCAACTAAAAAAGTGGAACGGGACAGCTATTATGTACCATGATTTATGTTTTAATCTCAACCATTGATTATTAGATCTAACGTCCGAATTAATTTGAATGATGTGGATTGATGAGTAGCTTAGTATGGAGCCTCATATTAGTATGGAGTATATATAAAGATGTGTGTTCCTTCAGATAGAAATATTGGGAAGCAGATAGTGAAAGACAAATCTGTAGTATCAATTTGATGTTTTTTTGTTTTTGGATCTGTTCGTCTTTCGTCGGCATTCACGTGTCATCATATTGGATCCTTCCGATCTACACTACTCTTCATCGGTAGCGGTTACTGTTCTCGTGCGCTGGTCCTGGGGGGCCTTAGCACGACGACTTCCTGAGTATCAATTTGATGTTGATGATGAATTTTTCACACTGATGGTCATGTACATAACATTGCAGTTGAAAAGATTCTAGAGACTCGAATAGACAATCAGAGGGAATATTAGCATATCCATTTCTAATTTTGAAGGGCTCAAGTTCTAAGTGGGTATTTTAACAACATTTTCAACTACATGCTAATGGCGAGAGAACATACGAATATACACCAGAATATACAGAACACATATTAACCATTAACCAGCATTTAGCAAAACAAATATTTGCTCAAGCATCAAGATATTTGTGATGAACGAAGTAACAGTATGTAGCATGACCAATGAACATGGGGCTTTGAACGAGGTATAGAGCAGAGACTGGCAAATTAAATTGGGCCCTGCACGAGGTGGGGAGTGAGAGGATGGGAGGAGTGGCGGCCTTGATTTGATGAGAAAGCTTAGTTTGAGAGAACTATAGGACCTTCACATCAGTGATAGCTTAGAGATAATGTCTCAGTTAGCCAAGTGAGTGGTGTTCTAGATTTGACTATATTCTACCCACACTATTAACAAATTTGACATGAGACTACCCTAAGCAGAAAGCAATAGTTCCATGTGAAACATTTGTGAAACAACATACAGAAACTGAATAAAGTATGCTAATGTTTCTGTTGAATATTTGAACTTGACTTTTCCAGATCATTTCTACAGGGATGTGCTACTTCAGTACGCGTCAAGAACCAAGATAATAAAAGATTGTATCATGCGAGCCCTGGCAAATCTTCTAGAGCTTGATGAGGATTACTTCATCAATAGGACCACAACCAGGGCCCGAGCATTAGCTAGGCTAGGCTACTACCCTCCATGTCCGAGGCCTGACCTTGTATTGGGCTTCAAGCCTCACTATGATGGTGGCGCCCTTTCAATCCTTTTCGTCGAGGAGAACGCCGGTGGCTTGCAAGTTCTGAGAAATGGAAAATGGTACAATGTTCTAGCCAAGCCTTATACATTGTTGATCAACATAGCAGAGTGCATTGAGGTAGGCACCTACAAATACAAGCTACTTCATCTATTCCCTCTATGTCAAAATACTTCACATTATGGGTCTTGGATTTATGTCATCTTACTTCACATTCTGATTTAATGTTCCAAGGAGTAATCAACAGTAAAACAAAAGGACTTGAGACGATTATATGTCAGACCAGATGGCTAGTACTACTACAAATACCATGGCTGGCAACAGGAATTAATCTTGGTAGATAAACCGATATAAACTAAAACTAGGCGACCGATTGAGCCGAGATCTCGATGTCTAAGCGATGGTGGTTGCGGCGGCGAGGCCGGCGTTGCTGGAGCCGCGGCGGCACTGGTTGAGCAAGTCGAGGTAGAACTGGCACCGGCTGATGTCGCTCTGGGAGTGGTTTAGGCACTGCAAGCACCAAACAATTCGACCAAACAATGAATTGAAACTCTTCACAGTCATCGTATAGATAGATAGATAGATAGATAACAGATCGATGAAGACGGGTACTTACGTCGGCGAAGGCCTTGTTGTGAGGGCCGCACGAGTCGAGGGACGAATCGGCGGCGGCGGTGGCTGCTCAGGGTGGACACGGTCCGAGCCGGCGTTTGGACCGGCCGCCGTCGGTCCAAGCCGGACCGGACCGAGCAGCCGAGCGGTTCTGTTTTCAGGGACCAGACCGGCGGCGACGAAGCCCGGGCTGGACCGACTGGACCGAGCGGACCGGGAACAACCACCAGCGTCGATGTGTGCGGGTGCAATATTGGTGCTTGATTCATGCAGCCGCAATACCCGCAGGAATTAGTGCCACCGTTGGGTTTGAGGCCATGTTCGAGAACTCCAGAACAGCGGCAGTTCATGCAAGACCGCGATGGCGACCGGCGGCAAGAGGATACGGCGCACGGGGAGGAGAGGAAGGAAGGGGAGAGGAACCTCGGGGACATGGTGGTTCACCGTGGGGCTGCCGGTGGGTGCGACGACAACGAACGGCGACGGCGGTGACTGCGTTTTCTCGGTCCGACCGAGCGGCTCGGTTAAAACCCGGACCGGACAGACATTTTCTCGGGCCCAATATTGCAGCCCGGACCGACCAGTTTTGCTACCTGACCGTCCAGCCTGAGTGGCTGCCTGGGGCTCGGAGGAGGCGACCTGGATGGTGCGGGGTCCGGCAAAGAACTCGACGAACCTGTGGCCCATGGCGTTGCCGGCGCCCCAAGTGATGCCTGCAATGCAACCACGAACCACATATGTCAGGACATCTGATCTCTCCATCAATCAATCCGGACGTAGCCGACAACGGAATACCAGATTACTAATAATAATCAAACAAACCGTCGACGATGTTGTACGCCAGGGCAGAAATGACGTTGTTGTGGCCGCCGGCGGATGCCGGTACCGGAGCCGGGGCCTTGGGCGCCGGCTTGGTGGGCAGGGTCCTGACGCGAGGCGCGGACCGGAAACCCCCTCCTCCTCCTCCTCCTCTGCGTCCCATGGCTGGTCGGCGGTGCGGTTGGCCGGAGGAGCGGCGAGATTAGATCGGATTGACGCTCTAGGTATGTATGTCGTTTCAGTCGATGGATCTAAACCTGAGAATAGTTTGGTCTCGAACCATAGTTATCGTGTGGTACTCTTTCTTTAACCCGACTGATCTTTGCATGGTTTAAGCCTCGTCCCGAGCCATCCGATGAAGTTGATCGTGTGGTACTCGCTTCTCATGCGCATGGCTTCACGGGCCTCTAAAACAGGCCACGTTTTCCTATAGGCCGGCCATGCGAGTGGTTTAGACGTTGCAGCATCCGCCGTTGCCGCCACGTGCTGCGTCCCAACATCTACGGTCGCTGCATGGCAGCATCCGCCAGTGCCACCGCGTGTTGTCGCGGCCACCCAGTGTGTCGCAGCATCCTTCGTCCGCACCAAGCGCTCCATCACAGCATCCACCTGTGTTGCAATGAAACATTGCCAAGGCGTCGGTACTCTGATGAAGCATCGTCGGGTCCGCTGGTGTTGGGATGTCGCATCCCGGTGAAGCATCACCGGTGTTGCGATGAAGCATTCGTCAGATCGCTAGAACATCACCGGCGCTGCAATGGAGCATCACCGACACTGCGGTGCAGCATCGTCAGGTCGCATCCCCGATGCCGTGATGGAACATTCGTCGGACTGCCGGAACATCGAGGACGCTCAGAGGGACCATCAACGCAATGGTGCTATGATGGAGCATCGTCGCGTAGCTGGGACATCACTACTTCCGTTGTGGAGCATACGTCAGACCGTTGGAACATCGACGGTGCTGCAAGGGAGCATCACCCGTGCTATGATGGAGCAGATATCGCCGGTGCGGTGATGGAGCATTCGTCGGACCGCTGGAACATCAACGATGCTACAAGGCGCAAGAGCGCATTACCGGTGCTATGATGGAGCATCGTCGGGCCGTCGAAACATCGGCGGAGCTGCAACGGAGCATCATCGAACCGTTGGAGCATCACCGGCGCTACAATGGAGCAATCGTCGGACCGTCGGAACATTGATGGCGCTGCAAGGGAGCTTCCCCGATGCTATGATGGAGCATCGTCGGATCACCGGGATATGGCCGCTGCCATGATGGAGCATTATCGGACCGCCGGAACATCGATGGCAATGCAAGGGAGCATTACTGGTGCTACAATGGAGCATCGTCGGGCCGTCGAAACATTGGCGGAGCTGCAACAGAGCATCGTCAAGCCGTTGGAGCATCACTGGCGCTGCAATGGAGCATCGTCCGGTCGCTGGGGCATCCACGATGCTATGATGGAACATTCGTCGAAACATCAACGACGGTAAAAGGGAGCATCACTGGTGCTATGATGGAGCATCCTCAGGTCGCCGGGACATCGCTGGTGCCGCGATGGAGCATTCGTCGGACCGCCAGAACATCGGCGGTGCTGCAAGGGAGCATCACTGGTGCTATGATGGAGCACCGTCGGGTCACCAGGATATCGCTGGTACCGTGACGGAGCATTCCTCGGACCACCGGAACATCGACGTCACTGCAAGGGAGCATCAGCGGTGCTACGATGGAGCATCGTCGGGCCGTCGGAGCATCACCGGCGCTGCGATGAAGCATAGCCGGGTGGCTGGTGCATCGACGGTGCAGAATGGAGCATCAATGGTGGTTGAGAAGTTGTTCACAGTAGGAGCATTGCTGCAGCCCCAGAGCTCATTGGCGCTGCTGCCATGGCCGAGGTATGGCATGCTCGCCGGCTGCTGGTTGGTGACTGGCGACGTGGCTGCTGCCACATGCTCTAAGCCGGCTAGCTGCTGCTTTAGCTAGAGTTACGTGCGTGTGGTGATGTTGCGTTGGTGGACGGAGGCTGCGAGGAGCCATGTGCAAGTTGGAATGAAAGTCATGCCGTGGTCTAGCCATCAGCGAATCCAGCGGCTTGAATCATCCCGTATTGGCTCAAATCAACGCCGGGCAAGGCAGCTTACTTTCCCGCGGCATCATCTGGATGACGCGTAGCACGTGCCAATATCTTCAGCCCATCACGCGATCTATGTATCCCTCCGCGATTCTAAAATCATACTCCCTCCCTTCCTAAATATAAGTATTGAGCGTGGAGGCCTCATGACCGCGTTGGCGTAGGGTGGTGGTTGGTTTGGTGGCGGGATCCGGAGCGCCCGAGGTGCGGGTTGGGATCGGGGGAAACCCCTGTCGGCGTGGCCGACCCCGGCACGGTGGCGCCTGTGGGTGCCGCCTGACCTTCCGGGAGGGCGTCGGGGGCTACTCTTCCTATCGCCTCGTCGTGTACCGGGGGAAACCCTTGGCAGCAGCGTCGTCATCGTCGCGATCCTTCTTGGAGGTGTTGATTGGTGCCGGCGCTTCGGAGTCTTGGAGCCTAGTGGATAAGACCGGTGGGCCTAGCGATCGCGAGGCTTCTTCGTTTTTTGTTGATCCGCCGTTGTCGGCATTTGTTTCTTTTGCTCTTTCTCTGTTGTTTCTTTTGGGCGTGACTGTGCTGCTTCCACCCCAGCACCTATCCCTGTATGACCCGGTTGGTTGCTTTGTATACAAAGCGGGGGGAAACCCTTTTTCGGTAAATATAAGTCTTTTTAGAGATTTTACTATGAACTACAGAACAAAACGAGTGAATTTACACTCTAAAATGCACCTACATACATCCGTATGTGGTTTATAATGGAATCTCTCCAAAAACTTATATTTAGGAACGGAGGGAGTACGTGTCAGTACAGAGAATGAAAGAACCCTTTGATAGGCCACGTCAATAAACAAGGGCACATAACGTGGCAAGGCAACCCTAAACCAAACATGCCGCACGATCCGACCAAGCAAAAAATGAGATCGTCACATCCTAGAAAACCATCACGCACACACGTCGCTCAAACAACGTTGGTAAAACAAATTCAAAAAAAAACAGAAAAAATTTACGAAGCCTTACATACGAAGTCACCGTAGGCACCTCGTCATCGACGGGAACGTCTCCTCCCACTGAATGCACATCGCCAGAAATCCTAAAATAAATCCAGAAATAAATGCAAGCATCAGAATTTAAACCCTGATGGACTGAGAATATCACAGTCCCTCCAACCATAGGTAACTTGATGGCAAACATTTGAGCAATGTACTCATGTGGGGATCAAAAATAAAATTGGCTCTCGGCTGTCCGTTGATCAACCCACGTAGGGGCGGTAGGGCACAACCAAAGAGTAAAAACCAACTTTGCGCATCAAACAGTACTAAATTTATAAATTCAGCGAACGGAGACATGATATAAAATGTTTTGTTACAAACCTAAGACGTATCTCTCTCTTTCCCAGTTATAGTTTTCATTCTACTCCCTCCATTCCGATTTACTCGTCGTGGTTTTAGTTCAAATTGAATTAAAACCACGACGAGTAAACCGGAACGGAGGAAGTATTATTCAAGCACCGACGACTGACTAACCGATAAGTCGATGAGCAATAAAATGAAACGGAAGACTCGCAAGGAAACTAGTAGGATCATCTAGCTATCAATCTGGCTGAGACGTACTCCCTCAGTTCCAAAATAGATGACACAACTTTGTATTAGTACAAAGTTGCGTCATCTATTTTGGAACGGAAGGAGTATGTACGATTCTAGAATAATCTTAGGGTTTAGGCGATTGTGGTTGTGGACGCTCCTCCGCGGGGGCACTGGCAGAGCAGGTCGAAGTAGTTCTGGCACCTGCTGATGTCGCTCTCGTTGCCGTAGTTTTTGTGTAGTATTATATTATGTAGTCTTTGATATTATGTAGAACTAATTTGATTTTCAGTAAGATGATCTATAAAAATTAAACGAACATCTACACATGCATATACGACTCAAAGCTCACATGCTATAGGGTGGTATTTATTAATAATTTGGTTACCAAATCTTGCACGTGTACCTTACTAGTATGTGGTGGTCCATTGGTCGACCCACGTAGCGTGTAACCAAAAAGTATAAACCAACCTCGTGCATCAAACAATGCTAAATTTGTTAATTCGGAAACAGAGACAAGATATATAAAATGTTCTGTTACAAGGATGAGAGATATCTTGTTCACTCCATTATTCAAGGACGGACGACTGACTGGATGATATATATTCTAGAAATAACCGTAGGGTTTATGCGATGGTGGCCGCTCCTCCTGCTCCTCCTCCGCGGCGGCACTGGCAGAGCAGGTCGAAGTAGTTCTGGCACCTGCTGATGTCGCTCTCGTTGCCGTAGATGCACTGCATACACATACATACATCACAAGTTCCATCAGCCAACGTACCACGATCAGATCGACGCCCCATGGAAAGGTCGTTCGGCCGGCGGATCCGGATCAGGAGGAGGAGAGAATGTTAGTTTTTTTAGTTTGTTTCGAGTGATCGATGGATGATGCAGATGGATCGATGTGAGATGAGACGAGGAGAACGTTTCTGTTGTGCTAGCGACGCGGCTCATCTGATTCAAGGTCAGCCCATGTGCAAACTTTTTGTTTTTTGTCTACGGACCTGAGCTATGTGGGTTTTTTTCTTTTCATACCCAGCCGTAAAAGAAAAGAGGATGTTTTTTTTTCTTGAATATGCACGAATGTGCATATCATATATTAAAGAAGAAAGGCAAAGAAAAGAGGATATCATAGAAGGATGCGAATCGTTGCTAGCTGTTTGCATTCCCACTTGCATGTTATTGTCATTTGTTTCTTTTTCGAAATCATGTTATTGTCATCTGTTGACCGCAGCTTCAACGAATTACTTTTCACCTTTTCTCTCATGCTTAGTTGCTGTTTTTTTTCTTTCATCTTTCACTATATCTAGTAGAATAGTGTTCCACTCTATTCCATTTTCCTAATTTAGTATATTTATTTTTCATCCAGATGAACCATGAGATGATTATCTCGATAATCCTCGAACTCAAAGGAGACGTCCTGGAATTACTTGAGATAATTCCGTAGCAACTCTTTGCCATCTCCCTTCTCCTTCTGCTCCCTCGCGGCGACCGTGAGCAAGTCCGTTATGATATTAAGCTCGTGGGTGACGAAGGCCATATCATCCAGGAAATCGGGCTGCATGGTCACCTCCTTCAACAGAGCGGATGTGGCGGAGAGAGCCACGGAGCCAATGATCTCCGCCGGCACCTCCATTAGCTAGATAGGTGGTGAGATGTGGAGAGACAGTGGATGCAGGAGCCAGCGATGGACTAAAAGAGGAGGAATGGAAACGAGCAGGGGAGAGCCGGTGGAGATGGTTGACGGGCTGCCGGCTGGGACCTGGGCGTGGCCGGTTTAGGCAGTTGGTGTGCGCTGCTGGCGACGGGGCAGCGGAGGCACAAGGAGACGGTGAGATCCGGCGGCCTCGGATCGGGTGGATGACAGCGGCGGAGGTGGAGCTTGGAGGCGCGGGGCAGAGGAGGGCGTCGGGCGCAGCTGGGAGCTCCTCGCTGTGGGGAAGGAAGAGGGCCGGCGCTGGGAGCGGGAGGAGCTAGGATTAGTCCCTCGCGTGACGGGTGGGTTGTCACACCTTCACGTGGGCATCCAGAGTATGGACATCGATCGCATTAGGACATGTGTCGATGTGTACTGACATCAAATTCGCGAGTTCTAACGACTCACTTCTTTCTTTTAACGCATGGTGCCAGAACCTGCGTCGGTGGCTGGCCAGCACACCAACTTGGATTTGATGTCAGTACAGATACACAGACTTTATATACTTTAGGCTTCACAATATAAATTAAAAATTTTAGTCCCAATAACTAAATACAGCAGGTTACATAGCCAGGCACACCACCCCAACACAAGACATCCAAACTATAATTATGCTTTGCATAATTTAAAAAACCATGTCATTTAAAAAACAATTCATGTGTTATTTCAAAACATATTCATACAATTTTAAATATTTATAAACTATCAAATCTGTTTATAAGATTCAAATAGTACAAATTTCAGAATCTGCAATCTGATGGCACACTAGGCTCATATTTATTTTTCATACATATTTTATATATAATTTTACCTAAAAATACATAAATAATGTTATTAGAAAACAAAAAAAAAGATTATTAAAACATGTGAACTCTTTTTAAAACAACCTAAAATTTTCTTAAACAATGATCACTTTTATATACTACATGAATATGATATTAAAAATCAGGAAAAGAATTCAACATATATAAGATTTTATTTAATATATATATAAAGCTAAAACTAAATCAAAAAATCTTAAAATATGAACAGTTTTAAAAATCATAGTCGCGGTCCCCCTTGCAGCACGATAGATGTTGTGACACTCCTTGCAACAAAGCAGATGTTGTGAAAACCTTTGCAACATGGCGTATGTTGCAAAGCCTTTTTGTATACCCCCACCATCACCACCTGTTCGCAACAAAGCATGACCGACAAAAGTTATGGCCGGCGTTGTGTCCCTCCTTCGCAACACAAAGCATGTTGCGTAGCACTTTGCTGGCATCCTCAACAACATCCGCGAGTGACACGATGACACCTCCGCAACATGGGTTTGCAGCGTTGCGGCATCCTCCACAACGTCGGCGAGTAGCACGACGACACCGCTGCAACATGGTTTTGCAACATTGCGACATCCTCCGCAACGTCGGTGGGTGACACGATGACTAAAGGATAAGTCAACATGTTGCTCGTCGCAACATTTAGTTTTTGAAGCAGCAAATAAACATTGCAACACTGAAAAAATATGCTTCAAGCATACATACAAATAAAAGGAGGCGGAGTGCCGCCACGCGTCGGAGAAGGAGGCCGAGTGTCCTGATCGTCACTCGCCGGAGGAGGAGGCGGTGGAGGAGGCGGAGTGCCCTGACTCGCCGGAGGAGGAGGAGGAGGCGACCAGTTCGGAAGCTTGATGAACTCCTTCCGCCATAGGCATGGAGTCTTCAGAGCAGAACCCAGCCGAGTCTCCCCTTCACCGGTAGGGTGGTCAAACTGGAGGTCCTCAAATCCCTCCGTTATTTCGTCCACCGTCACCCTTGCATATCGTTCTGGAATCGGACAACAGTGAAAAGTTGCGCCGGGTTCAGAAGGTCGAACTTGGCCGACAGCCGCCTTAAATTTTAAGTTCTGCCATTGCATCATAAGGTGGCAATTTTGAGCATCTGTGATAAAATCCACGGGGTAGCTAGCAGGAGCCGTCAAGACATGCTCCGGCTGAAGCAGCTCGGTGGAAGCCACGCTGCTTCTCCGCTGAGATGGCGGGGTAGCTTCGGGGGAATCTTCGGCAGGTCGTTTGCTGCGATCTGCTTCTCGTTCCTCTAGCCCTTGTACCCTTTCGTGCAGCGCCTGCAGTTGGCTCTGCTCCAGTTTCTTCCTCCTCTCGTGGGTTTTGTAACCCCCTGCGTCCGGAAAACCAACCTTCCATTGAATGGAGCCTGGCATGCCTCGTGTCCATCCAGGGTGCTCAGGATTCCCGAGGGCCATTGTGAGCTCGTCCTTCTCCTTGTCTGGAACGAACGTCCCTTGCTGCGCTGCATTGATATAGTGTTGAAGCCTGTTGACTGGTGTTTTCAGTTGCTTGTCCATCCAACGGCACTTCCCTGATACAGGGTCCAAGGTTCCGCCATCCCTGAAGAACCAAGTCCGGCAACGGCCTGGCCAGTTCATTGTCTCCGGTTCGATCCCTTTATCAAGCAGATCATTCTCAGCCTTGGACCACTTAGGCCGGGCTATGAGGTAGCCACCTGACCCCGTGCGATGGTGAAACTTCTTCTTCGCAGCATTTTGTTTGTTTGTCGCCGACATCTTCTTACTCTTTTCCGATGTCGTGTGGTCCACAAATACAGGCCAGTGATCTCTGATCTTCTCATATTTGTCGATGAATTCTGGTGTCTCTTCTTTGTCGACAAACTTTTTCAGCTCTTTCCTCCACCTCCTGAATAGGCCTGCCATCTTCTTAAGAGCACAAGACTTGATTAATTGCTCTTTAACTGGCTTCTCCAGATCCTCCTCTGGCGGTAGGGTGAAATTTGCCTTCAACTCAGTCCAAAGATCATCTTTCTGCATATCATTGACATAAGACACCTGAGGGTCTTCCTCCTTAGGCTTATACCATTGCTGGATGCTGATCGGGATCTTGTCCCTAACAAGAACCCCGCACTGAGCAGCAAATGCATTCTTTGTCCGGATGGGTTCAATCGGTTCGCCGTCGCGCGCGATTGCTATGATCTCAAACCTTTCATCCGAGCTCAACTTTTTCTTCGGGCCTCATCTCCTTACCAAAGTTGTGCTCGATCCGGAGGGCTAGAAAAAAAGAAGAAAGACGAGAGTTAATTAATATATGTACATATACCAAAACAATGAATGCATCAATTAGCTAGTCAGCACAGGCTTAACTAATATATATACCTGGCCAGACTCGGTTCGGTCACCGGAGCCGTCATCACGATCTCCTTCTTGCACCGTCATTGGGTCACCTGAACTGTCCTCATGGTCTCCTTCTTGCACCGGCATTGGGTCAAAGGAGCCATCATAATTGCCTGCTTCTTCACCCTGTCCTTCCAGACCATCGGTGTCGTTCAGAAACGATAAGACGACATCACTTCCATGTGCGATTATCTCCTCCAACATCACTTCTGTTGCTTCGTCTTGGGGGGTGTCCATAGTTTCTACAAATATTTACAACATGGCAATTATTATTCAAACATGACAGATATAGATATATTAGTGGAAAACGTATAACTAGCTAGCTAATCACAGTAAGGAATCATATTAATTAGTGGCCTCGATGCTGCTTCTCTAGGGTTTGGGGTGGCCTCGACAACGCTTCAAGGGTTTGGGGTGGCCTCGACACAATGCTTCAAGGGTTTGGGGTGGCCTCGACGACAACGCTCTTTTAACTTGGTAAATTTGGGTGGCCTCGATAGAGTTTGTCGGGTAGGGGCGAGGTGGGAGGGGGTAGGAGACCAACATCGTTTTTCTCTAGGATTTGGGTGTCCTCGAGAGTTTTGGTCGAGCGAGAGGGCCGGGGGGTGCTGCCGTGGTATAAGTTATCACGGTCGAGAGGGGGTATATATATCGACCGCCCCTCATGTTGAAGTTATTTGTGAGGGGTTATATCGACAACGACGCGACATACATATACATGGGAAAATAATATTATCGAGGAGGGGGTATATCCACCCCCCCCCTCATGTTGAAGTTATCGGGAGGGGTATATGGACGACGACGGACCCGATAAAACATAAGAAAACGAAGAAGAAATAAAAAGAGGAGAAGAAGAAAGGAATAGAGGAGAAGATCGAAGAAAAAAAAGAAGAAAAAAAAGAGGAGAAGAAGAAAGGAATAGAGGAGAAGAAGAAAAAATAGAAAAATTTCTATTTTTTCTTCTTCTCCTCTATTCCTTTCTTCTTCTCCTCTTCCTTTTCTTCTTTTTTCTTCTTCTTATTTATTTCTCCTCTTCTTCCTCTTCTTATTTCCTTTTTCCTCTCATTCTTTTTCTTCTTCTTCCTTCTTAAAAATACATGAAGTAGTATTGCTTGTTTTTTTAAATAATGTTCAAATAGAAATTTTAGAAAAAAAGTAAAGGTTTTGCCTAATTCATTGTTCATATGAATATTATTGGGGAGGGGGTATATCGACCCCCCCCCCACGTGTTAAAGTTATCAGGAGGGACTATATCGACCCCCCCCCCCCCGTGTTGAAGTTATTGGGAGTTTATATCGACACGACATACGTACATGAAAATAATATTATCGGGGAGGGGGTATATCGACCCCCCACGTCCATCTTAATATCACTTAGCAACTTTTGCAACAATAGGGAGGGGGTGCTCCCGTGGTCTAAACGTCGTCTATGCATGATAGAAAATTCTGAAAAAATACATCTATGATCCCTCGACGTCCCCGCCTCTCTCATAAACAAAAAAAATCTTTGAATAAAAAAACATCATGTTCTATGAACAAAAAAACATCATATTTCATCCACATCCATGCATACATCATATATTTGATCATCTATGAAAAAAAACATATTCTATAAAAAATCATCACATATAAATATATGAACAAAAACAATTATGATAACAAGCATATATATCATCATATATATATATATATATATATATATATATATATATATATATATATATAAACAAGCATATATATGAAAAAAACAAGCATATATATGAAAAAAAAATATGCTAGGAAGGGCGCCGGCCGGACCAAGGTGAGGAGGACCGCGGGGTCGGCAGCGAGGATGGCGACGGGGCAGTGGGCGCGTGCTCGGGGTAGGGGGCGACGTTGACGAAGGGCGGGGCAGGGCGATGACGACGACGTACGGGGGCGGGCCGGGGCGGCGCGTGTCGGGGCAGGGGCGCGGGCGACGGTGATGGCGGGCCAGGGCGGCGAGCGTCGGGGCAGGGGCACGGGCGACGGCGACGGGGGCGGGCCGGGGCGACGCGCGTCGGGGCAGGGGCGCGGGCGACGACGACGGGGGCGGGCCGGGGCGGCGCGCGTCGGGGCTGGGGCGCGGGCGACGACGATGACGGGGGCGGGCCGGGGCGGCGCGCGTCAAGGCAGGGGTGCGGGCGACGATGAGGGCGCGGGCGACGGTGACGATGGGCACGGGCGACGGCGACGGCGACGGCGGGGGCGGCTGGGCGGCGTCGGGGCAGCCTGGCGGCGTCGGCGTCGTCGGGGCGGCAACTGCGAGATGAGAGTGAAAATTTCCCAAGTGTGAACTTATATAGCAAAGCCTTTAGTCCCGGTTCGTGGCACCAACCGGGACTAATACACCCTTTAGTCCCGGTTGGTGCCACCAACTGGGACCAAAGGCCTCTTTTCAGCAGCCCAAAGGGCGAGAAGCGGCGACCTTTGGTCCCGGTAGGTGGCTCGAACCAGGACTAAAGGGGGGCCATTGGTCCCGGTTGGTGCCACGAACCGGGACCAAAGGGTGGCATTGGTCCCGGTTCGTGGCACCAACCGGGACCAATGGCCTACCACAGCGGCGTGGTGGTGGGAGTTTAGTCTCACCTCGCTAGTTGAGAGCGCCCCGCACCTGTTTATAAGCTCCGCTGCCTCTTCCCACTCGAACTCCTCTGAACTGCAGGCCTATGGGCCTAATCTGACACTGCTTTGCCTGTGGGCCTATTGGGCCTTCTACGGGCCTGAATCCTAGCCGATGGTAGGGTTTCTAGTCGTATTCAAGCCGTGGGGGACCAGTAGGAGGCATTTTTTTCTTTACTTATTGTTGCTATTTTTATTTTTTTCCAGTTTTTTTTGTTTTCTGCATTATTTATTTTCTTTTGTTTTTTGCTTTATTTTTTAATTCTTTTTTGCTTTTAGTTTTAGGAAAATTATAAACTGTCTGTTAGTGCCATTAGTTTTCAAATTTGAACACACTTTTTTTGTTTTTTTGTTTTCTTTCTTGCTTTATTTATTTTATTTTGTTTCTACTTACAACAAAATACTTATTGTTACTATTTTTAATATATTTTTTCCAATTTTTTTGTTTTGTTTTCTGCATTATTTATTTTCTTTTGTTTTTGGCTTTATTTTTTAATTCTTTTTTGCTTTTAGTTTTAGAAAAATTATAAACATTCTGTTAGTGCCATTAGTTTTCAAATTTGAATAGTTAAAATTTGAATTCTTTGAAATTTGTGTGAATCACAAGTTTGTGATTAACTTTACTTAAAAATGAACATAGATGCGCCTATAGAGAAAATTGAACCTAAATTCATAATAAATTTCTATGAAATTCAGAGAAATTCACTATGAATTTAGGTCAAATTCCCTGTATAGGGGCATCTATTTTCACTTTGAGAGGAGCTAAACAAGGTAGAGAGGGATGGGCTTATAAACTGGTATGAGCGCCCTTCGATTGGCGAGGTGGGACTAAACTCTGAGCGCAACGAGGACCAACCCTTTAGTCCCGGTTTGTGGCACAAACCGGGACTAATGGTCATGGGCCAGGGGCGAGGCGCATTGGGCCCGGTTCGTGCGTGGAACTGGGACCAATGGCCCACGTGGCTGCCCTTTTGAGAGTGTTCTTGGTGAGAACATAGTTGACAAGGAGCGAACCGGGATTAATGGTATTACGAGGGCCGAACCATAAGACATTAAAGAATTTCAAATGAACTCTGAAAAAGTTGAAAGTTGGCATGGTATCATAATTTCACCCACATAGCATGTGCATGTACAAAACGGACAATGGAATCATACTTGTCTGTTACAAAGTTGGCATGGTATCATCATAATAGTTGCGGGAGAAAGTCTTCACTTTTTCTTCGCTTGTGTCATTTGCTTATTCGTTTATCAGGATGTTGGGGTCAGCCTTGACTTTGAAGGGAGGAATTTCATGAAACTTTTCATAATCTTCAGACATGTCTGTCTTGCCCTCCACTCCCACGATGTCCCTTTTTCCTGAAAGAACTATGTGGCGCTTTGGCTCATCGTATGATGTATTTGCTTCCTTATCTTTTCTTTTTCTGGGTCTGGTAGACATGTCCTTGACATAGATAACCTGTGCCACATCATTGGCTAGGACGAACGGTTCGTCAGTGTACCCAAGATTTTTCATATCCACTGTTGTCATTCCGTACTGTGGGTCTACCTGTACCCGCCCTCCTGACAGATTGACCCATTTGCACTTAAATAAAGGGACCTTAAAATCATGTCCGTAGTCATGTTCCCATATGTCCACTATGTAACCATAATATGTGTTCTTTCCCCTCTCCGTTGTTGCACCAAAGCGGACACCTGTTTTGGTTGGTGCTCTTTTGATCTTGGTCAATCGTGTAAAATGTATTCCCATTTATCTCGTATCCTTTCCAAATCGTAACAGTCGAAGATGGTCCCCTGGAAAACAAGTACATCTCATCACAAACAGTGTTGTCACCTCTGAGACGTGTTTCCAACCAACTGCTGAAAGTCCTGATGTGTTCACATGTAATCCAGTCGTCGCACTGCTCCGGGTGTTTGGATCGCAGACTGTTCTTGTGTTCATCGACATACGGGGTCACCAAGGTAGAGTTCTGTAGAACTATGTAGTGTGCTTGAGACCAAGAATATCCGTCCTTGCATATTATTGAGTCCCTTCCAAGCGTGCCTTTTCCAGTCAACACAAAACCCGATGACATCCTCTGTTTGATGGCCCATGGAGATGCTTCCTTCTGGCCTAGCACGATTATGGACATATTTCTTTAGGACTCCCATGAACCTCTCAAAGGGGAACATATTGTGTAGAAATACGGGCCCCAGAATGACAATCTCGTCGACTAGATGAACTAGGACGTACATCATGATATTGAAGAAGGATGGTGGGAACACCAGCTCGAAACTGACAAGACATTGCGCCACATCACTCCTTAGCCTTGGTACGATTTCTGGATCGATCTCCTTCTAAGAGATTGCATTGAGGAATGCACATAGCTTCACAATGGCTAATCGGACATTTTCCGGTAGAAGCCCCCTCAATGCAACCGGAAGCAGTTGCGTCATAATCACGTGGCAGTCATGAGATTTTAGGTTCTGGAACCTTTTCTTTGGCATATTTATTATTCCCTTTATATTCGACGAGAAGCCAGTCGGGACCTTCATACTGAGCAGGCATTCAAAGAAGATTTCTTTCTCTTCTTTCGTAAGAGCGTAGCTGGCAGGACCTTCATACTTCTTTGGAGGCATGCCGTCTTTTTCGTGCAAACGTTGCAGGTCCTCCCGTGCCTCAGGTGTATCTTTTGTCTTTCCATACACACCCAAGAAGCCTAGCAGGTTCACGCAAAGGTTCTTCGTCACGTGCATCACGTTGATTGAAGAGCGGACCTCTAGGTCTTTCCAGTAGGGTAGGTCCCAAAATATAGATTTCTTCTTCCACATGGGTGAGTGTCCCTCAACGTCATTCGGAACAGCTAGTGCGCCAGGACCATTTCCAAAGATTACATGTAAATCATTGACCATAGCAAGTACGTGATCACCGGTACGCATGGCGGGCTTCTTCCGGTGATCTACCTCACCTTTGAAATGCTTGCCTTTCTTTCAACGTTGATGGTTGGTTGGAAGATATCGACGATGGCCCAGGTACACATTCTTCCTGCAGCTTCCCAGGTATATACTGTCGGTGTCAAGTAAACAGTGCGTGCATGCCTGGTATCCCTTGTTTGTCTGTCCTAAAAGGTTACTGAGGGCGGGCCAATCGTTAATGGTCACGAACAACAACGCCTTTAGGTCAAATTCCTCCTGTTTGTGCTCATCCCACGTACGTACACCGTTTCCATTCCACAGCTATAAAAGTTCTTCAACTAATGGCCTTAGGTACACATCAATGTCGTTGCTGGGTTGCTTAGGGCCTTGGATGAGAACTGGCATCATAATGAACTTCCGCTTCATGCACATCCAAGGAGGAAGGTTATACATACATAGATTCATGGGCCAGGTGCTGTGATTGCTGCTCTGCTCCACGAAAGGATTAACGCCATCCGAGCTTGAAGCAAACCATACGTTCCTTGGGTCACTTGCAAACTCATCCCAGTACTTTCTCTCAATTTTTCTCCACTACGACCCATCAGTGGGTGCTCTCAACTTCCCGTCTTTCTTACGGTCCTCACTGTGCCATCGCATCAACTTGGCATGCTCTTCGTTTATGAACAGACGTTTTAACCATGGTATTATAGGAGCATACCACATCACCTTTGCAGGAACCCTCTTCCTGGGGGGCTCGCCATCAACATCACCAGGGTCATCTCGTCTGATCTTATACCGTAATGCACCACATACCGGGCATGCGTTCAGATCCTTGTATGCACCGCGGTAGAGGATGCAGTCATTAGGGCATGCATGTATCTTCTGCACCTCCAATCCTAGAGGGCATACGACCTTCTTTGCTGCATATGTACTGTCGGGCAATTCGTTATCCTTTGGAAGCTTCTTCTTCAATATTTTCAGTAGCTTCTCAAATCCTTTGTCAGGCACAACATTCTTTGCCTTCCACTGCAGCAAATTCCAGTATGGTACCGAGCTTTGTGTTGCCATCTTCGCAATTGGGGTACAACCCTTTTTTGTGATCCTCTAACATGCGATCGAACTTCAGCTTCTCCTTTTGACTTTCGCATTGCGTCCTTGCATCGACAATGACCCGGCGGAGATCATCATCATCGGTCACATTTTCTGGTTCCTCTTGATCTTCAGCAGCTTCGCCTGTTGCAGCATCATCGTGCACATCGTCTGGTTCCTCTTGATCTTCAGTAGCATCACCGTATTCAGGGGGCACATAGTTGTCATTGTACTCTTCTTCTTTGCCGTCTTCCATCATAACCCCTATTTCTCCGTGCCTCGTCCAAACATTATAGTATGGCATGAAACCCTTGTAAAGTAGGTGGGTGTGAAGGATTTTCCGGTCAGAGTAAGACTTTCTATTCCCACATATAGGGCATGGACAACACATAAAACCATTCTGCTTGTTTGCCTCAGCCACTTCGAGAAAATCATGCACGCACTTAATGTACTCGGAGGTGCGTCTGTCACCGTACATCCATTTCCGGTTCATCTGCGTGCATTATATATAATTAAGTGTGTCAAAAATCATTACAGAACATCATGAATAGATAATTAAGTGACCAAATTAATAGAAGGTCATCATCACATTAAAACCAAAGTACATACATAGTTCCCATCTAACAACATAAAGCTCTGCAGAGCATCTAAATTAATTAAACCATACATTGAAACTATGTAAAACATTTCAATGCGAAAACAAATGCGATCATAATCGCAACCAAGGTAACAACTCATCCAACGGCATAATGATACCAAGCGTCGGTATGCATGGCATATTTTCTAATCTTTCTAATCTTCAAGCGCATTGCATCCATCTTGATCTTGTGATCATCGACGACATCCACAACATGCAACTCCAATATCATCTTCTCCTCCTCAATTTTTCTTATTTTTTCCTTCAAGAAATTGTTTTCTTCTTCAACTAAATTTAACTCTCGACAATAGGGTCGGTTGGAATTTCTGGTTCAACAACCTCCTAGATAAATAACATTATGTCACATTGGTCAGCATAATTGTCATAAACAATAAATGAACCAAATAGTTATGAAAAGATAATATATACCACATCCGAATCATAGACAGAACGAGGACCGACGGGGGCGGATACCAAAACCATCGCACTATATAAGATGCAATAATAGAAGTAAGAAAATAATACAAGTATATATCTAAACATACAAGTAAGAATATTTTTCCTTTCAGAAAGAAGATAAGAACAAGAGGCTCACCATGGTGGTGCCGGCAATGAGATCGGCGCGGGTGATCGATGGCGGTGAAGACGGGGACGGGGCGTGATGGACCGCTAAACCTAGACAAATATTGAGGAAAATGGAGCTTGGAGGTTGAGCTTGGATAGGAGAAAGCTTAAGTAGTGTGGCTTGGGCATTCCATCGAACACCTTATGTGCATAGGAGGTGAGCTAGAGCACCACCAAGCCCTCTCCCCCTCGGCGGCCAGAAAAAATAGAGCAGTGTGCTCTGCTTTTATGCGAGGGGGTATATATAGGCACCTCATTGGTCCCGGTTGGTGGCATGAACCAGGACTAAAGGGCAGCCTTTGGTCCCGGTTCAAGCCACCAACCGGGACCAATGGTGGTGGGCCAGGAGCGAGGCCCATTGGTCCCGGTTCGTCCCACCAACCGGGACCAAAAGGTCCAGATGAACCGGGACCAATGGCCCATGTGGCCCGGCCGGCCCCCGGGGCTCACGAACCGGGTCCAATGCCATCATGGGTCCCGGTTTTGGACTGAACCGGGACTAATGGGCTGACCCGGCCTGGGCCATTGCCCCCTTTTCTACTAGTGCTCCAACAAGTTCTATAGCTAAAAGATGGAGGAGAATCGCTCAACTAGTGAGCATGTGCTCAGATTGTCTGGGTACTACAATCGCTTGAATCAAGTGGGAGTAATCTTCCAGATAAGATAGTGATTGATAGAATTCTCTAGTCACCATAAAAAAGTTACTAGAACTTTGTGATGAACTATAGTATGCAAGGGATGACGAAAACGATTACCGAGCTCTTCGTGATGTTGAAATCGACGAAGGTAGAAATCAACAAAAAGAGCATCATGTCTTGATGATTGACAAGACCACTAGTTTCAAGAAAAGGGCGAAGGTAAATAAAGGGAAACTTCAAGTAGAATGGCAAGCAACTTGTCACTCCCGCGAAGAAGCCCAAAGCTGAACCAAAGCCTGAAACTGAGTGCTTACACTGCAAAGGAAATGATCACTAGAAGCGGAAATGCCCTGAATATTTGGTGGATAAGAAGGATGGCAAAGTGAACAAGGGTATATTTGATATACAGGTTATTGATTTGTGCCTTACTAGTATTTATAGTAGCCCCTGGGTATTTGATACTTGTCCGGTTGCTAAAATTAGTAACTCAAAACAGGAATTATAGAATAGACAGAGACTAGTTGAGGGTGAAGTGACGATGTGTGTTGGAAATGGTTCCAAGATTGATATGATCATCATCGCACACTCCCTATACTTTTGGGATTAGTGTTAAACCTAAATAAATGTTATTTGGTGTTTGCATTGAGCATAAATATGATTTGATCATGTTTATTGCAATACGGTTATTCATTTAAAGTCAGAGAATAATTGTTGTTTTGTTTACATGAATAAAACCCTCAATGGTCATACACCCAATGAAAATAGTTTGTTGGATCTCAATCGTAGTGATACACATATTCATAATATTGATGCCAAAAGATGCAAAGTTAATAATGATAGTGCAAACTTATATGTGGCACTGCCGTTTGAGTCATATCGATGTAAAGCACATGAAGAAACTCCATAAAGATGGATTTTCGGAATCACTTGGTTATGAATCATTTGATGCTTGCGAACCGTGCCTTTTGGGTAAGATGACTAAAACTCCATTCTCCGGAACAATGGAACGAGCTACTGACTTATTGGAAACAATACATACCAATGTATGTGATCCAATGAGTGTTGATGCTTGTGGCAAGTATCGTTATTTTCTGATCTTCACAGATGATTTGAGCAGATATGGGTATATCTACTTAATGAAACACAAGTCTGAAACATTTGAAAAGTTCAAAGAATTTCAGAGTGAAGTGGAGAATCATCGCAACAAGAAAATAAAGTTTCTACGATCTAATCGTGGAGGAGAATATTTGAGTTACGAGTTTGGCCTTCATATAAAACTATGTGGAATAGTTTCACAGCTCACGCCACATGGAACACCACAGGGTAATGGTGTGTCCAAACGTCATAACCGCACTTTATTGGATATGGTGCGATCTATGATGTATCTTACCGATTTACCACTATCGTTTTGGGGTTATGCATTAGAGACACTTGCATTCACTTTAAATAGGGCACCATCAAAATCCGTTTGATACGACGCCTTATGAACTGTGGTTTGGCAAGAAACCAAAGTTGTCGTTTCTTAAAGTTTGGGGCTGCGATGCTTATGTGAAAAAGTTTCAACCTGATAAGCTCGAACCCAAATCGGAGAAGTGCGTCTTCATAGAATACCCAAAGGAAACTATTGGGTACACCTTCTATCACAGATCCGAAAGCAAGATATTCGTTGCTAAGATGGATCCTTTCTAGAGAAGGAGTTTCTCTCGAAAGAAGTGAGTGGGAGAAAAGTAGAACTTGATAAGGTAATAGTACCTTCTCCTAAATTGGAAAATAGTTCATCACTGAAATCAGTTCCGGTGATTCCTACACCAATTAGTGAGGAAGCTAATGATGATGATCATGAAACTTCAGATTAAGTTACTACAGAACCTCGTAGGTCTTCCAAAGTACAGTCCACACCAGAGTGGTACGGTAATCCTGTTTTGGAAGTCATGTTAGTAGACCATGATGAACCTACGAACTATGAGGAAGCGATGATGAGCCAAGATTCCGTGAAATGGCTGGAGGCCATGAAATATGAGATAGGATCCATGTATGAGAACAAAGTGTGGACTTTGGTGGACTTGCCCGATGATCGGCAAGCCATAGAAAATAAATGGATCTTCAAGAGGAAGACGGACGTTGATAATAGTGTTACTATCTACAAAACTCGACTTGTCGCAAAAAGGTTTTCGACAAGTTCAAGGTGTTGACTACAATGAGATTTTCTCAACTATAGCGATGCTTGAAGTCTGTCCGAATCATGTTAGCAATTGCCACATTTTATGAAATCTGGCAAATGGATGTAAAAACTGCATTCCTTAATAGTCTTCTTAAAGATGAGTTGTATATGATGCAATCAGAAGGTTTTGTCAATCCTAAAGGTGCTAACAAAATGTGCAAGCTCCAGCGATCCATCTATGGACTGGTGCAAGCATCTCGGAGTTGGAATATACGCTTTGATGAGTTGATCAAAGCATATGGTTTTATACAGACTTTTGGGGAAGCATGTATTTACAAGAAAGTGAGTGGGAGCTCTACAACATTTCTGATAAGTATATGTGAATGACATATTGTTGATCGGAAATAATGTAGAATTATTCTGCAAAGCATAAAGGAGTATTTGAAAGGAGTTTTTCAAAGAAAGACCTCAGTGAAGCTACTTACATATTGAGCATCAAGATCTATAGAGATAGTCAAGACGCTTGATAAGTTTTTTCAATGAGTACATACCTTGACAAGATTTTGAAGTAGTTCAAAATGGAACAGTCAAAGAAAGAGTTCTTGCCTGTGTTGCAAAGGTATGAAATTGAGTAAGACTCAAATCCCGACCACAGCAGTAAATAGAAAGAGAATGAAAGTCATTCCCTATGCATCAGTCATAGGTTCTATAAAAGTATGCCATGCTATGGATCAGACCTATTGTATACTCTACCCTGGTTTGGCAAGGGAGTATAATAGTGATCTAGGAGTAGATCACTGGACATTGGTCAAAATTATCCTTAGTGGAATAAGGATATGTTTCTCGATTATGGAGGTGACAAAAGGTTCGTCGTAAAGGGTTACTTTGATACAAGTTTTGGCACTGATCTAGATGACTCTAAGTCTTAATCTGAATTCATATTGAAAATGGGAGCAATTATCTAGAGTAGCTCCGTGCAGAGCATTGTAGACATAGAATATTTGCAAAATACATACGGCTCTGAATGTGACAGACCCATTGACTAAACTTCTCTCACAAGCAAAACATGATCATACCTTAGTACTCTTTGGGTGTTAATCACATAGCAATGTGAACTAGATTATTGACTCTAATAAACCCTTCGGATGTTGGTCACATGACGATGTGAACTATGGATGTTAATCACATACAGATGTGAATATTGGTGTTAAATCACATGGTGATGTGAACTAGATTATTGACTCTAGTGCAAGTGGGAGAATGAAGGAAATAGGCCCTAGAGGCAATAATAAAGTTATTATTTATTTCCTTATATCATGATAAATATTTATTATTCATGCTAGAATTGTATTAACCGGAAACATAATACATGTGTGAATACATAGACAAACAGATTGTCACTAGTATGCCTCTACTTGACTAGCTCGTTGATCAAAGATGGATATGTTTCCTAGCCATAGACATGAGTTGTCATTTGATTAACAGGATCACATTATTAGGAGAATGATGTGATTGACATGACCCATTCCGTTAGCTTAGCACACGATCGTTTAGTATGTTGCTATTGCTTTCTTCATGACTTATACATGTTCCTATGACTATGAGATTATGCAACTCCCGTTTACCGGAGGAACACTTTGTGTGCTACAAAACGTCACAATGTAACTAGGTGATTATAAAGGTGCTCTACAGGTGTCTCCGAAGGTACATGTTGGGTTGGCGTATTTCGAGATTAGGTTCTGTCACTCCGATTGTCGTAGAGGTATCTCTTGGCCCTCTCGGTAATACACATCACTTAAGCCTTGCAAGCATTGCAACTAATGAGTTAGTTGCGGGATGATGTATTACGTAACGAGTAAAGAGACTTGTCGGTAACGAGATTGAACTAGGTATTGAGATACCGACGATCGAATCTCGGGCAAGTAACATACCGATGACAAAGGGAACAACGTATGTTGTTATGCGGTTTGACCGATAAAGATCTTCGTAGAATATGTGAGAGCCAATATGACCATCTAGGTTCCGCTATTGGTTATTGACCGGAGACGTGTCTCGGTCATGTCTACATAGTTCTCGAACCCGTAGGGTCCGCACGCTTAAGGTTTCGATGACAGTTTTATTATGAGTTTATGAGTTTTCGTGTACCGAAGGAGTTCGGAGTCCCGGATGATATCGGGGACATGACGAGGAGTCTCGAAATGGTTGAGGCGTAAAGATCAATATATTGGACGACTATATTTGGCATCGGAAAGGTTCCGAGTGATTCGGGTATTTTTCGGAGTACCGAAGAGTTACGGGAATTCGCCGGGGAGAAGTATTGGGCCTTATTGGGCCATACGGGAAAGAGCGAGGGGCTGCCTAGCGCAGGCCCCCCCCCCAAGGCCTAGTCCGAATTGGACTAGGGGGAGGGGCTGCGCCCCCTCCTTCCTTCCCTTCTCCCTTCCCCTTCCTTCTCTCCTACTCCTACTAGGAAAGGAGGAGTCTTACTCCCGGTGGGAGTAGGACTCCCCCTTGGCGCGCCCTCCTCCTTGGCCGGCCGCCTCCCTCCTTGCTCCTTTATATACGAGGGCCGGGGGCACCCCATAGACACAACAATTGATCCCTTGGATCTCTTAGCCGTGTGCGGTGCCCCCCTCCACTATAGTCCACCTCGATAATATCATAGCGGTGCTTAGGCGAAGCCCTGCGACGGTATAACATCAAGATCGTCACCATGTCGTCGTGCTGACGGAACTCTCCCTCGACACTCGGCTAGATTGGAGTTCGAGGGACGTCATCAAGCTGAACGTGTGCTAGAACTCGGAGGTTCCGTAGTTTCGGTGCTTGATCGGTCGGGCCGTGAAGACGTATGACTACATCAACCGCGTTGTTCTAACGCTTCCGCTTTCGGTCTATGAGGGTACGTGGACACACTCTCCCCTCTCGTTGCTATGCATCACAATGATCTTGCGTGTGCGTAGGATTTTTTTGAAATTACTACGTTCCCCAACAATCATTGCCTTGCAACGTTATGTCCCAACTTGCAGCATGACCGATCAATCTTTGCAGCAACGACGGTGCTAGGCTTGCAATCCGACTTGTGCGGGGGCCTAACTTCACAACGACGTGTCCCTGATTGTAATGATGTTGGTCCGGCCTTGCAACAAGAAAATACAAAACAACTGGCATTCCATCTTGCAGCATTGCTGAGCACCCTCGCAGCGTACACATAGTCGTCTTTGCAAAAGTTACCTGTCCAACTTGAGGAGTGTTGACCATCCTTACAATACCCACTCGGGCGCTGGTCTTGCTGGCTTGCAATGGTCGGCCCTTGTAGTGTCGCACGTCTGGTTGCAGCATCTACGGCTGGTCTAGCGGCGTCATGTGTCTCGTTTGCAACAATGACACCCGACCGATGTTGCAAAAAATACAACTTAAAGTGTTGTGACTATGTTACGTACAGCCGCAACTATGACATCTCTTTGTAGCACATGACTTTTTCTTGTGGCAGAGACAACATCAACCTTGCAACATCACATCGTGTTCTAGCGGCAACAACACTAATTTTGCAGTGTCTCATTCCTAGTAACGACGACATCGGTCTTGTAGTGTTGCTTCCCACCTTGCAGTAGTGCTTCGAGATAGATTAGCCTAAAGATGTTTATTGTGTCTTTTTTCAGTTAAAAAAGAAAACAGCGACAGTGTGGTGTTGGGATACTAGTGTTGGAAATATGAGCAATTTACCGAATGATTTTATTAACAGAAATACTAGATAAAGCATGACTAGTATAGCAGTGATAAAATAAGCCATGCGATTTGACAAAGAGAAGGTAAACAGCATGTTCATATATGAACCATAACTAAACATATCTAGAGCAGACAATATAGCAGGTTGCATATATGAAATAGAGTCTAACATATCTAGGGCAAATACTAGAACCAGGAACTGTAGCAGAACCTCTAATAGAAAGGGGAGAGACACGTACGTGACAGCAGCAGGAGCAGAGGCACTGGACTTGGGGTCGGTGTCCTTCATGTCGTCGAGGAGGTTGTCCACGTCGGGGAAGTAGTCGTCGGAGTCCGGGGCGTCTGTGACGAAGAAGTCAGTAGTCGCGCAGAGCGCTCCCCAAAAACCTTATCATCCTTCTCCCGTACAGGACTCAAAAGGTGCGGTTTCAGAGGCCTACTGTCCCGACCTGCGGTGCACGCTGCAAGCCGGGATGGAGAAGATCGTAGCAGCAGCACAGTGCTCAGGAACCGGCGGCGAGAGGAGGAAGTAGTTCTGGTGCGTCTCTCTGAGAGGAGCGACCTCCCTTTTATAGGTGCAAGAGAAGGAGGCGAGAGGCTGCACCAGGAGGTGAAGGGAATGCGGGAGACGAAATGAACAGGCAGCAGCCGAAGAGGCGCGCCGTTCGGATTCAGTGTCCACTACAGAAAAATGTATTAGCTTCCGAGTGACCTTTCGTATACCCGAAGTGCGTGGCAAAAATTTAGACATCGGCTCGGCTCATTCCCGCAACCCGTGGCGCGTTGTGACGAGGCGTGGCGTGGCGAGGCGGGCGGTGGAGGAGGAGCGTGCGTGGATGTCCCTCTTGTTCTCATGCTCATACAAGTGGGGAAAGAACCTCCCTTATAAGGAGGTCCAACTCCCACTCAACTAGCAATGTGGGACTAAACATTAGTAGTATCCCTTGCCTTGCACAAATGGGCTAAGTGGGCCTCTAGGATTTATTTAGGAATTTCTTAAATAGTTATTGGGCTGTCCCAAAATGGACTAAATTCCAGCAATCCCCCACCAGATCCCAGAGGCACACAAAATTTGCCTTTGGTTCCAAAACACTGTTTTATATACCGGTACTGCAGTGGAGACTGTTAAGTGACAAGCATAGAAATAGCTAACGACACTCTTGTGCCCATGTAGCCCCACAATAATCAATGGCTTCCTATTTCACAAGGAAATAATATCCCTCAAATTCCTCATTATCCTTAGACTAGCTAAGACATCACATGAATCAAGATCAAACTTCTGATGATATGCAATGGCACGATCTACTTCAAATCACTCAAGTTTTGTTCCTTAGCTAAATCATTTTTAGCAATCCAGATGATCAATAGAAACCTAAATGGTTTGAAGGAACTTCCACCTAGAACTCTATGCTACACTAGTAAGCAACTTGAACAGTGGACTGGGCCTTGAACTGTAAGTTTTCTATGAATCTAGCTTCACATAAAGCCTTGACCGATACGTGGCTACCGTGGGTCTTCCCCGCAGGTGGAGCTTATGCGTCATACTCCGAGACCTTTCATGAGTTTACAAGAGAGAACCCCACTCTCATAGATTGCGACATTTAACAATCAGACTCATATAGGTGCGTTCTTCAAAAGATGTTCTGCAGGACAACATCTGTGCTTCAAAGAGCCACTTAGAACACATTAAGATATACATCAACCTGCCATGCAGATTAGGAGAGTATTGCATCTTCATGGAGTGGTATTTTTAACAGTAAGGATACTCTCCTCCCAGTTGACCAACAGCTTGTCTTCCACATCTAATTCACGGGATCTCCGATCACAAAGAATAGGTTACCACTGTGAACAACTCATATTGTGGGTCTCATACCCATCTCCCTCGATGCATTATCTATCACATTACGTGATAGACCCTTAGTAAAAGGATCTGCTAGATTTTTAGACGTTTGGATATAATCCAATGCAATAACTCCGGAGTTTTTCATTTTTCTAACAGACTTTAACCTTCTCTGAACGTGTCTTGATGACTTCATGTTATCCTTTGAGCTGCTCACTTTAGTGATCACAGTTTGATTGTCACAGTTCATAAGGATACCCGGTACAGGTTTCTCAACTACCGGCAAGTCATTCAAGAGCCGACGAAGCCAATCTGCTTCGACCGTAGCTGTATCTAGTGTTGTGAGTTCTGCTTCCATTGTTGACCTCGTTAAGATGGTCTACTTGCAAGACTTCCAAGAAACAGCGCCACCTCCATGAGTGAATACATATCCGCTCGTGGCCTTTATCTCATCAGCATCTGAGGTCCAGTTTGAGTCACTATACCCTTCAAGCACCTTTGGGTGCCCGGTGTAGTGAATTCCATAATTTGCAGTGCCTTTCAAATAACGCAAAACTCTCTCTAGAGCTTTCCAATGCACATCTCCTGGTTTTGAGACAAACCGGCTCAGTTTTCTACCAGCAAAAGAGATGTCAGGTCTCGTAACACTAGCTAAGTACATAAGCGAGCCAATGATCTGTGAATATTTCAATTGGTCTCTAGCAATTCTCCGATTCTTTCAAAGCAACACACTAGCAGCATATGGTGTTGGAGATGGCTTGCAGTCACTGTAGCCAAAGCGACTCAAGATCTTTTCCACATAGTGGGATTGAAGCAATGTAATCCCACCATCATCGTCTCTCAACAACTTGATGTTCAGAATGACATCAGCCACTCCTAAATCCTTCATCTCAAAACAGCGAGATAGGAAATCCTTGACCTCCTTAATAACATTCAGATTTGTTCCGAAAATCAGTATGTCATCAACATACAAGCAAAGCATAACTCCCTCGCCCCCACCATGGAGATAGTACACACATTTGTCAGCTTCGTTCACAACAAAGCCTGCAGCTGTTAAAGTTCTTTCGAACTTCTCATGCCACTGTTTGGGTGCTTGCTTAAGTCCATACAAAGACTTCAGCAACTTGCACACTTTCCCTTCCTGACCATCTATTACAAACCCATCTGGTTGTTCCATATAAATTTCCTCATCCAACTCTCCATTTAGGAAAGCAGTCTTAACATCCATTTGATGAACGAGAAGACCATGTGAGGCAGCTAGTGAAAGTAGAACTCGAATAGTGGTCAGTCAAGCCACATGTGAGTAAGTATCAAAGAAATCTTCACTTTCCTTTTGGGTATAACTTACGAGGTTGCTTAGCTTGCACACACACTTGACACTTAGATCCCTTGACAGTGGTGAAACTAGGGATTAAGTTCAACTTCGCTAGTCGCGACATGCAACCAAAGTTAACATGACAGAGACGTGAATGCCACACATTTGATTCACTATTGTTGCAAATATGATTAACAACTTTATTTCAAATGTTTGATAAAGATAAACGAAACAGGCCTCCTGACTCATAGCCTTTACCAACAAAGGTTCCGTACTTGGAAATTACAAATTTATTCGACTCAAAGACAAGCTTGTAGCCATCTCTACACAGAAGAGATCCGCTAACAAGATTTTTATTGACGGAGGGGACATAATGCACGTTCTTCAGCCGCACGATCTTCCCCAAAGTAAACTTCAGATCGACCGTGCCAACACCACGAACAGAAGCACTTGAACCGTTGCCCATCAGCATGGTTGAAGTCCCTGCGGTCTGATAAGACGAAAACATGGAAATATCACCGCATACATGCACATTAGCACCCGTGTCAATCAACCAATCAGGAGAATGACATACTAAAAGAATAGTGGGAAATATACCATAGCCAGCATCCTTCATGTCAATGTCTCCGATGACAACATTAACAGTCTTGCCGCCTTTCCCAAGATGACGCTTGTCATAGCGATTAGGACAACTAGGAGCCCAATGATCAGGATCTCCACACACATGACAAGCACCTTTCTTCTTGTCACTCTTCTTCTTGAAGTTCGTGTGTTGTACAGCCTTGTTCTTCCCATCAAACTTTGCTTTACCATCAAGCTTGCCCTTGTTCTTGAACTTGTGGGACTGGAAGTTTTTCTTCTGTACCAGATTGGCACTAGATCCTCCCTCAATACCTCGAGCACGTGTGTACTTTGCTCTCGCCTTTTCTTCCACATCAAGAGTACCAATGAGATCCGGGATGGAAAACTCCTATCTCTTATGCTTCAGTAAGGTAGCAAAGTTCCTCCACGAAGGAGGAAGCTTAGTTATGATACCCCCGGCAACAAACTTATCCGGTAGGATACAATTGAAGTGCTCAAGTTCTCTAGCAAATGACTGTATCTCATGAGCTTTCTCGACCATGGAGCGCTCTTCAGTCATCCTGTAGTCATAGAATTGCTCCATGATGTACAGCTCAGTGCCAGCATCCGAGACCCCAAACTTGGCCTCGAGTGCATCCCACATATCTTTTCCATTATCAATTGACGCATAAGCATCAACTATGTTCTCACCAAGAACACTCAAGAGAGCAGCCTTAAACAAAGTATCCATTTTCTGAAAAGCTTGTGCCTGTTGAGCATCAAGTTCTCCTTCAGGTCTACCAAGAGTGGCGTCATAGCAACTCATGGTTTGAAACCATCAGACTGCTCTCACGCGCCACCTCTTATAGTGAATACCCTCAAACATAGGAGGTCTCATGGAAGCAGCAAAACCATTCGAGGTAAATTGCCTATAATAAGGTTTTTGGATTGCTGGAAATATGAGCAATTTACCGAATGATTTTATTAACAGAAATAGTAGATAAAGCATGACTAGTATAGCAGTGATAAAATAAGCCATGCGATTTGACACTACAAGAAATATGTCAACTTGTGACCAGCACTATTTGTCACTGAATGGTCACTGTTTTTAATTTGTGACCTTGTTGTGACAAAAAACATAAGGTCAAAAGATGGCGGTCGTAAACTGACTATAGCGACCTTTCTTTTGGAATGGTCGTAGACGTTTATGACCAAAATACGTCTAATGTGGCGTTTTGGTCACTAGCAACCTCCCCAGGCCACGTAGGCATCCAGCGTGGCAATCTGATGTGGCACAAGATTCAGCCTGGTCCAATTCAATTTTCTACATGGGCCTAGCCCAACAATTCGGCCTTTTTAATATTTATTTTTCCTATTAATTTTTGCTAGCTACATGGGCCTGGCCCAGCAATTCAGCCTTTTTATTTCTAGATGCGGCCTTTTACAGCATATGATCTTTTATTATTTGCTATTTTATTTTCCACTGTTTTACATTTGTCCCAAATATCATAATATCATACACTAGTCCCACACGTCAGAAATTTCAAATGTGCTCAAATTATTTTGATAAGTGGGTCGCATGAGTCATGTTTTCATTGCACACATTTTTAAATCACATAGATAATTACTATTTCCGATGAAACAGAAATTGTAATTCTCAAACATACATGAAATTCACAGAGAGAAGATACATTAAATCACATACATAATTACTATTTCATTCACAAACAGAGAGAAGATACATCAAATTCCCAGATAACCCAGCTATTATTACATAACTTGCTATATAAGAATGTCTTGGAGCTTCTTTGAACATCTTTCGTCTTGAATTTACTCAAAATATCTGCTAACAAGAAAACAGAACAGCATGTAAGAATGTAAGAATTCTTTGTTGTGTCGCTAACAATCACCATGTAAGAACAGAAACAACTCTGAGACACATCCAAGGAGAGCAATGCAGGACTACATCCTAGTCATGTACCAGCATTCCATGATAGTTGGCAAACATCAGCCTAATGAGCAGAAGACAGCTGATAATAGGAACAATTGAAAGTGAAACCTAGACACTTCAGGATGATTACCTTGCAACGGGTAACAATATATTTTTGTACAAGATATGCATCTGTAGATGACCATATATACAAATAAATTAAATTCAGTAACAGATTGCTATCTACAATAACTACAGATTTTGACCATACAGATTTTGTAGATAAACACATACTAGAAGCTACAGCAGAACATGGGTGTAGAGGATACCACTCATGAATTAATTAATCTGCTAGCTGATTGGTGGTAGAGGAGGAGGTTTTAGCCACTTTAGGGGCCTAGAAGGCAGGTTTTGTTGTACCTTGAGAGACAGGAAAGAAGTGGACAGAGCAGCCACCTGCTGCTCCAGCCTGGTGTTCCTCTCAAGCACAGCCTCATACTTCTCCTGCACAACACATTCAGTGTCAGCTCCACATCGGGTACATGATTAACTCATCACGAAATGTAGATGCATAGTGGAACTGCGCGAGATTGGTTTAAATTCAGATGTACCTTGAGGAACAGAACCTCCTCCTCCTGCTTGCCATTCGCCCGGGTCGCGATGGTGTACTTCTCCTGAAGACAGATTCATAGCAATGGCTTCAGCAGGATCACATATATGTCTGTAGGTTTTCTGCATCCTTACACAACTTAATAGGTGTACATGCAACTCGGAATTTGCTCAACCGTATGTGCACATGCATTAGGGCATACATAAAATATTCAAGTCAATATTCTCAGCTAACTGTGATGTAATGAAAATAATTACTTAATGACTTGAGGTAAAAATTGATTTTAGACATCAAAATTTGCAGCGCTCATTTCAACCATGTTCAGATAAACTTGATGTAAATTAGCAGTAAGGATATTAGTTACAAGCTAGGTGTGTAACTACTGTCAACACCACCACCACCAGAGACACGCAAGATAAGCATCAACACCACCATGATCACAGGAGCACATATATAAAGCAAGTACACATGGGAAGCTACTCACAAACCCTAGAATCGCATGAATTTATCACCAGAGAGCTCTAGTAGAAGTTGATGCTTGGTTGCAGCAACTAGTAGAGCCCCACATCCAACCCAAATCATGGCCAAGGCCATGCAGGAGCTACACCAGAGAAGAAGGAACGGGGAGGAGCTCACCAGAGGGAGGTTGTAGATGTAGCGGAGGCTCAGCCACACCACGGCTGTGGTGTGACCATCACCACATCCAGGAGAGGGTCTGGAAGCCGCCGAAGCACCACTGCGGCGACCAGGGCAAGCGTCGGGCACAGTGGCACCACCCCAGGGACATCACCGCATGGACATCTCCGGCCTCGCCCTGTTTCAAGAAATGTTCAGAACAACTTTGTCAGACTCGATCAATTCTTAAGAAACCACCTTCGTCGTCAGACACATACATACATACAGGAAGCAAAAGAAGAAGAAATAGAGCAGGGACCTGGTCGATCATGGGCATGAGTACTAACTATACTATAGAAGCAACAGAAGCACATATATATATCCTATTTCTTCCACAAAGTGTGTATATATATAGGTCAGATTTTTGAATGCATTGTTGGGTAAAAAACAAATATGTTGTTGAGGAATTTGATTAGATGCGTGTATGCCTCATTGGTATAGCTTTGCAGCATTGGGTCACAAGAATACCACAGATAGCCAGAGCTGCTACAGTGGATCAACACAACATATTTCTATGAGATCCAACACACTAACATGAAATTGTGTCACATGTCAATTGCATCAATTACCAAGCTCATGCATGTATAGATATCAAGATGCTGCAAATCACATAACAATGATTTTTTTATGAAGACATAACATGACTATTTGTGCAAGTGCACTCTTACAGTCCTGATTCCTAAGAGCAGCAGTAGTTTTATCTTATTAATAATGTAGCTACATCTACTGATTTTTTTATTCTTTTGCGTGAGAAGCTACGTCTACTGATGGTCTGCTGTTTAGTGTTTTACCTATTGCAATTAGAACACAATTTAAGGATCAAACCATCATTCATAAAATACACCGTTAACAACAAAAGATTGCAGTTGGGCTGGTCATTCAAAAAAATTGTTTCAGACAATCTGAACCTGTCAATTGTTGATAATACCCATACTCATTTTCAATCTGGAATGCAGAATTTTAGTTTCAGACAATCTAAACCTGTCAATTCTGACGAACATTGATCTCAAAGCTGATCGAATCACAACCTGAGATAGGATGATGTGCCCTCCCTGCGAAGCGAAGAACCGCTCTTCCTTCATCATGTCCACGATTTTCATCGTGAAGCTCTTCATGTGAGACTGCACCCAAGAAAACATCGCTAGAATTATCAGTTACCACAAAGCACTACAGAAATCACATGCCACCCGCACGGCCTCACCTTGAATGGCTCGTTGTTCGTCTGGAACACCGTTCCAGGTATGTAATGCAGCCACACAGGCACGCCCCTGAAACCCACACACACAGATGAAAAATGTTCATTATAGTTACACCACAGAAACGAGATGACAACAAACATGTAGAGCCGCACCAAGACAGTGGAGGGGAAGGAATCTGACCCGAAGTTCCACTCGGCGGCGATGAAGGGGCCGATGCGCAGCATGAGGTAGAGCCCGGATCGCGGCGTACAGCCGGGACTCCTCCTCCCTCCGGATCGCGGCGTCGAGGTCCCCGGGTGCCGCGGAGGAGGCGGCGGCGCGGTGGGGGCAGTCGAGGAAGCGGTCGAGTGAGGCGACGAAGGAGGTGGTGGCGCTACTAGGGTTGGGGGGCAGGCCGGCGGCGGTGAGGGGGAGCGGAGGAGGAAGTAGACGGCGGAGAAGACGAGGAGGGCGCCGACGGCGAGCAGGCAGCGGGAGGTTGGACGCGGCGGACCTCCATGTTGACCGTAGAGGAGAAGAGGCGGGGCTCCAGTCGGTGGCTGCCTCGACCGCGGTGGCTCCTCCACACTCACCGGAGAGGAGATGAGCAGTGGCACCTGCGGCGAGGAAGAAGGCCGGTGGAAGGAGAAGGGGGTGGGGTTGGGGGCGTGGGCGCGGGGCGTGGGTGGGAGGAAGAAGGGGGCAGCGGTGGCTGGAGTGGGAGGGGAGTTAGGGCGGGACAAGCGCGGCGAGTGAGGCATTAGGGACGGGGTGGGCCAGCGAAGTGTGGTGGCGCGCGGGCGTGGGCAGCGGGATCTGAATCGGGGGCGGGAGGTAGGTGGCGGCTGCGAGTGGATCTGAATTGGGGGAGAGGAGTGGAGTTAGGGTTTGGTTGGCCTGCTGATAGGTGAGCGATAGACGTTGGATTCGTCTAGTGTGGACGGTTCAGATCACATAGAGTGGGGTGATCCGTGAGAAGTGTTGTGATTGGTCCGAGAATCTGTGTTTTAAAATAATATCCAAGTACTAAAGATAGAGCTATTTTGTGAAACAACTATCAAAACTATTTTGCAAAAGGGCATTATACAAATTTTCACTCAAGTTAGACTACATTTTATGGATGAGCACCAATTTGTATGCATTTATGATCTTTCTAGCTATTTTTAATCATTTTTCGAGTGTCCAAACTAAGTTTTTGTGTGAAGGACCTATAATATATTTGTTGCAAAATTGGACCAGATCATTTTTCTGAAATACTAGGCCATATTTAGTGCACCATTGACCAAATTATTGGGTGTAAAAAGTTTTGATACACCTCTGGTGAAAAAGACAAATTTTCGCCGATTCAATTGGAAGCGGGTCAAGTTTGAACTGCGGCTGCCTCATAGCTTGCTATTTATTTTTTACAAAAATCATTTCTAGGTACAAAGGTATCTATTTAATCAGAGAAACACCAAAAAAAAATTCAAGATTCAATCACTAGCTAGGAACGGTCATTCTGCTGTTTTGACCGCATTTTGAAACGGGCATAAAAAATTCAAAAAAAATCAAAAAATTGGAAAACCTTCGCATTGTGTCATCATATGTGACCAAGTTACCAGGAAAAATAATAAACTTGTAATACGGCAATTCTTTTAAAAAAGTGTTCTCAGAAACGAGTAATCATTTGTGGAGATCAATGGCTTTCAAACTAGATGATCAATATTATGGCCACATTCATTGCCTGGTTTGTTCAAGTGATCTCATATTGTGCACAAGGGTGCATATTGAAATGGCAAACAATGTTGCCTAAGGAAATTTTTATTTTCTTTGGACGAAAAAGTCATTTTCCATTTTTCGAGTGCCCCAAATGAGGTTTTTTTGTGAAGAACCTACCAAATAATTGTTGCAAGATTGGACCAAATCATTTTTCTAAAATACTAGGACATATTTAATGCACAATTGACCAAATTATTGGGTGTAATAAGTTTTGATCCACCTCTGATGAAAAAAGACAAATTTCCGTCGATTCTGTTGGAAGCGGGTCAAATTTGAACTGTGGCTGCCTCATAGTTTGCTATTTATTTTTTCCAAAAATCATTTCTAGGTACATAAGTATCTATTTAATCAGAGAAACACCCAAAAAATTCCAAGATTCAACCACTAGCTAGGAACGGTCATTCCCGCCGTTTTGACCGCATTTTGAAACGGGCATAAAAATTTCAAAAAAATCAAAAAATTGGGAAACATTCGCATTGTGTCATTATATGTGACCAAGTTTCTAGGAAAAATAATAAAATTGTAATGCGGCAATTATTTTAAAAAAGTGTTCTCAGAAATGAGCTATCACGCGTGAAGATTCAGGGTTTCAAGCCAAATGATCAATTTTATGGCCATGTTCATGGCATAGTTTGTTCAAATGATCTCATATTCTGCACAAGGCTGCATCTTGGAATTCCAAACAATATTGCCTAAGGAAGTTTTCATTTTCTTTGCACGGAAAATTCATTTTCCTTTTTCCGAGTGCCCGAAATGAGTTTTTTTTGTGAAGGACCTACCATATATTTGTTGCAAAATTGGACCAAATCATTTTTATAAAATACTAGGCCATATTTTATTCACAATTGACCAAGTGGTTGGGTGTCAAATTTTTTGATCCACCTTTGGTGAAAAAGACAAATTCCTGCTGATTCAGGAGGAAGCGGGTCAAATTTGAACTGCAGCTGCCTCATAGCTTGCTCTATATTTTTTCCAAAAATCATTTCTAGGTACATAAGTATCTATTTAATCAGAGAAACACCAAAAAAATTCCAAGATTCAACCACTAGAAACGGGCATAAAAAAATCAAAAAAATCAAAAAATTGGAAAACCTTCGCATTGTGTCAATATATGTGACCAAGTTTCCAGGAAAAATAATAAACTTGTAATACGGTAATTATTTTAAAAAAGTGTTCTCAGAAATGAGCTATCAAGTGTGAAGATTCATGGCTTTCAAGCCAAATGATCAATCTTATGGCCACATTCATGGCATAGTTTGTTCAAATGATCTCATATTGTGCACAAGGGTGCATATTTGAATGGCAAACAATGTTGCCTAAGGAAGTTTTCATTTTCTTTGGACGGAAAAACCATTTTCCATTTTCCGAGTGCCTGAAATGAGTTTTTTGTGAAGGACCTACCATATATTTGTTGCAAAATTGGACCTAATCAATTTTATAAAATACTAGGCCATATTTAATGCACAATTGACGAAATGGTTGGGTGTCGAAAAATTTGATCCACCTCTGGTGAAAAAGACAAATTCCCGTTGATTCAGGTCGAAGCGGGTGAAATTTGAACTGCGGCTACCTCATAGTTTGCTCTTTATTTTCCCAAAAATCATTTCTAGGTAAATAAGTATCTATTTAATCAGAAATACATGGTTTGATGGCGAGACATCGAGGTTTGGACGGTGGCCGAGGGCCCCAACTCTAGAGCACGTAAGCTCGCATGCCCGCCGCGTGGTCACCGCGTGACCGTGGCGTTGCCATGTGTTCTGGGCGGCCTAGGCATGTCTAGTGGGTTGGGCACTCCCTAGGTAGGTTCTAGGAAGAAAATCACAACATAAGATTCTCACGAGGAGACCGATCGATGCTCAAACATGAATAAGCAGCCAAGTGTTTGATTTGCGGTACGGGAAATGCACATGGCTAATGGGCATGAGTTTTGGCTGAGGATTATCAGTTACTAAGAAAACCGTCTTCACAAATTTTCACCTCAAAAGGAGGAGCCTTGGTGGTACTTGCTTTGCAAAGTACCACACTGGACATAAATACGAATGTTGAAGCTGGGCTCAAAATAATGAATGGATTGAGCTGGCATTTGGTGGAGGATGGTTATTTGGGCATAGGAAAGCACTGTAGAAAATGGATACCATTTGGACATGCCAAAGTGGTACTTCCTTCACAAAGTGCTGCTTTGAACAGGATAGGAAAATGAATATTGTTGAGTTATTTTTGAACTAGGCAAGGAAGGTTTTTGACATATTTGATGAAGATATGATCCAAACAGTTTATGAGAATTTTTGGGGAATTTTTGGAATAACAGAAATATAGGTTGCTTCACAACCTAGGGCAAAAATTGACTCATGGACATGACACATAGGCAAAACTGATGAGATGGCGCCTAGTCATCACAACCCACCATAATCTACAAGGCTATGACCATCTATATTGGTCGTTAACAACTAGAAATAAGGCAGCGGACCTGCACTGTTTGCTTTGTGACCATTTCGTGTAAGGAAATTACGACCTTTCTGACCAAAATGGTCGCAATGGTTTAGGGTTTGGAGCCCCCCAAACAGCTTTTGACCAATTGGTATCAAATGGTCATAGATCTATGACCAGTTCTTTCAGGGTCACTGACAGAAGGTCACTGGTTGACATATTTCTTGTAGTGTGACAAAGAGAAGGTAAACAACATGTTCATATATGAACCGTAACTAAACATATCTAGAGCATACACTATAGCAGGTTGCATATATGAAATAGAGTCTAACATATCTAGGGAAAATACTAGAACCAGGAACTGTAGCAGAACCTCTAATAGAAAGGGGAGAGACACGTACATGACAGCAACAGGAGCAGAGGCACTGGACTTGGGGTCAGTGTCCTTCATGTCGTCGAGGAGGTTGTCCACGTCGGGGAAGTAGTCGTCGGAGTCCGAGGCATCCGTGACGAAGAAGTCAGTAGTCGCGCAGAGCGCTCCCCAAAAACCTTATCATCCTTCTCCCGTACAGGACTCAAAAGGTGCGGTTTCGGAGGCCTACTGTCCTGACCTGCGGTGCACGCCGCAAGCCGGGATGGGGAAGATCGTAGCAGCAGTGCAGTGCTCAGGAACCGGTGGCGAGAGGAGGAAGTAGTTCTGGTGCGTCTCTCTGAGAGGAGCGACCTCCCTTTTATAGGTGCAAGAGAAGGAGGCGAGAGGCTCCGCCGGGAGCTGAAGGGAACGCGGGAGACGAAATGAACAGGCAGCAGCCGAAGAGGCGCGCCGTTCGGATTCAGTGTCCACTACAGAAAAATGTATCAGCTTGCGAGTGACCTTTCGTATACCCGAAGTGCGTGGCAAAAATTTAGACATCGGCTCGGCTCATTCCCACAACCCGTGGCGCGTTGTGATGAGGCGTGGCATGGCAAGGCGGGCGGCGGAGGAGGAGCGTGCGTGGATGTCCCTCTTGTTCTCATGCTCATACAAGTGGGGAAAGAACCTCCCTTATAAGGAGGTCCAACTCCCACTCAACTAGCAATGTGGGACTAAACATTAGTAGTATCCCTTGCCTTGCACAAATGGGCTAAGTGGGCCTCTAGGATTTATTTAGGAATTTCTGAAATAGTTATTGGGCTGTCCCAAAATGGACTAAATTCCAGCAATCCCCCACCAGATCCCAGAGGCACACAAAATTTGCCTTTGGTTCCAAAACACTGTTTTATATACCGGTACTGCAGTGGAGACTGTTAAGTGACAAGCATAGAAATAGTTAACGGCACTCTTGTGCCCATTTAGCCTCACAATAATCAATGGCTTCCTATTTCACAAGGAACTAATATCCCTCAAATTCTTCATTATCCTTAGACTAGCTAAGACATCACATGAATCAAGATCAAACTTCTGATGATATGCAATGGCGCGATCTACTTCAAATCACTCAGGTTTTGTTCCTTAGCTAAATCATTTTTAGCAATCCAGATGATCAATAGAAACCTAAATGGTTTGAAGGAACTTCCACCTAGAACTCTATGCTACACTAGTAAGCAACTTGAACAGTGGACTGGGCCTTGAACTGCAAGTTTTCTGCGAATCTAGCTTCACATAAAGCCTTGACTGATACGTGGCTACCGTGGGTCTTCCCCGCAGGTGGAGCTTATGCGTCATACTCCGAGACCTTTCATGAGTTTACTAGAGAGAACCCTACTCTCATAAATTGCGACGTTTAACAATCAGACTCATATAGGGGTGTTCTTCAAAAGATGTTCTGCAGGACAACATCTCTGCTTCAAAGAGCCACTTAGAACACATTAAGATATACATCAACCTGCCATGCAGATTAGGAGAGTATTGCATCTTCATGGAGTGGTATTTTTAACACTAAGGATACTCTCCTCCCAGTTGACCAACAGCTTGTCTTCCACATCTAATTCACGGGATCTCCGATCACAAAGAATAGGTTACCACTGTGAACAACTCATATTGTGGGTCTCATACCCATCTCCCTAGATGCATTATCTATCACATTACATGATAGACCCTTAGTAAAAGGATCTGCCAGATTTTTAGACGTTTGGATATAATCCAATGCAATAACTCTGGAGTTTTTCATTTTTCTGGCAGACTTTAACCTTCTCTGAACGTGTCTTGATGACTTCATGTTATCCTTTGAGCTGCTCACTTTAGTGATCACAGTTTGATTGTCACAGTTCATAAGGATACCCGGTACAGGTTTCTCAACTACCGGCAAGTCATTCAAGAGCCGACGAAGCCAATCTGCTTCGACCGTAGCTGTATCTAGTGTTGTGAGTTCTGCTTCCATTGTTGACCTCGTTAAGATGGTCTACTTGCAAGACTTCCAAGAAACAGCACCACCTCCATGAGTGAATACATATCCGCTCGTGGCCTTTATCTCATCAGCATTTGAGATCCAGTTTGAGTCACTATACCCTTCAAGCACCTTTGGGTGCCCGGTGTAGTGAATTCCATAATTTGCAGTGCCTTTCAAATAACGCAAAACTCTCTCTAGAGCTTTCCAATGCACATCTCCTGGTTTTGAGACAAACTGGCTCAGTTTGCTACCAGCAAAAGAGATGTCAGGTCTCGTAACACTGGCTAAGTACATAAGCGAGCCAATGATCTGTGAATATTTCAATTGGTCTCTAGCAATTCCTCGATTCTTTCAAAGCAACACACTAGCATCATATGGTGTTGGAGATGGCTTGCAGCCACTGTAGCCAAAGCGACTCAAGATCTTTTCCACATAGTGGGATTGAAGCAATGTAATCCCACCATCATCGTCTCTCAACAACTTGATGTTCAGAATGACATCAGCCACTCCTAAATCCTTCATCTCAAAACAGCGAGATAGGAAATCCTTGACCTCCTTAATAAAATTCAGATTTGTTCCGAAAATCAGTATGTCATCAACATACAAGCAAAGCATAACTCCCTCGCCCCCACCATGGAGATAGTACACACATTTGTCAGCTTCGTTCACAACAAAGCCTGCAGCTGTTAAAGTTCTTTCGAACTTCTCATGCCACTATTTGGGTGCTTGCTTAAGTCCATACAAAGACTTCAGCAACTTGCACACTTTCCCTTCCTGACCATCTATTACAAACCCATCTGGTTGTTCCATATAAATTTCCTCATCTAACTCTCCATTTAGGAAAGTAGTCTTAACATCCATTTGATGAACGAGAAGACCATGTGAGGCAGCTAGTGAAAGTAGAACTCGAATAGTGGTCAGTCAAGCCACAGGTGAGTAAGTATCAAGGAAATCTTCACTTTCCTTTTGGGTATAACCCTTAGCCACGAGACGAGCCTTGTACTTTTCAATAGTACCATCAGGCCTAAGGTTCTTCTTGAATACCCATTTGCATCCTATAGGTTTGCACCCATAAGGACGATCAGTTATCTCCCAAGTTTCATTCGCCAAGATGGAACCCATCTCGCTACGAACTGCTTCCTTCCAGTAGTCAGCATCTTCAGATGCATAGGCCTCTGAAATAGAACTAGGAGTGTCATCTATGAGATACACAAGAAAATCATCACCAAAGGACTTTGCAGTCCTCTGTCTCTTGCTCCTAATAGGAACTTCATTGTTCTCCTCCACAGGACTTTCAAAGTGTTCCATCGAAATGGCAGGTTCAGTAATTGTAACTGGTTCCTGATTCGATGAACTAGGCATCTCCTGATTAGATGAGGTATCCATATCCTTCATGGGAAAGATATCTTCAAACAAAGTCGCATCATTCGACTCCATGATCGTACCGACATGCATGTCATGTACCTCAGATTTTACAACCAAGAATCTATAGCCAATGCTATGAAAAGCATATCCCAGGAAAACACAACCACAGTCTTAGGTCCAACCTTCCGCTTCTTTGGAATTGGAACATTGACTTTCGCCAAACAACCCCATGTTCGCAGATAAGAGAGTTTTAACATTTTCTTCTCCCATTCCTCAAATGTAGTTATCTCTTTGTTCTTTGTGGGAACTCGGTTTAGGACATGACATGCTGTCAATATCGCCTCCCCCCACCATGCCTTGGAGAGACCCGATGTGTCTAACATGGCATTAACCAAATCAGTTAGAGTACGATTCTTTCTTTCGGCCACCCCATTTGACTGAGGTGAGTAGGGAGATTATACCATGTTCCGCACAAAAAGCATCAAATTCATTGGAAAACTACTCTCCACCACGGTCGGACCTAAGCCTCTTGATTTTTTGATCAAGTTGGTTTTCCACTTCAGCTTTATAGATCTTGAAAAAGTTCAAAGCCTCATCCTTAGATTTCAGAAGATACACACGGCAGTATCTAGTGGAGTCGTCAATTAACGTCATGAAATATTTCTTTCCACCTTTTGTCAAAACACCATTCATTTTACATAGATCTAAATGTATAAGTTCTAGTGGTGCAAGATTTCTCTTCTCCGCAGTCACGTGAGACTTACGAGGTTGCTTAGCTTGCACACACACTTGACATTTAGATCCCTTGACAGTGGTGAAACTAGGGATTAAGTTCAACTTCGCTAGTCGCGACATGCAACCAAAGTTAACATGACAGAGACGTGAATGCCACACATTTGATTCACTATTGTTGCAAACATGATTAACAACTTTATTGCAAACGTCTGATAAAGATAAACGAAACAGGCCTCCTGACTCATAGCCTTTACCAATAAAGGTTCCGTACTTGGAAATTACAAATTTATTTGACTCAAAGACAAGCTTGTAGCCATCTCTACACAGAAGAGATCCACTAACAAGATTTTTATTGATGGAGGGGACATAATGCACGTTCTTCAGCCGCACGATCTTCCCCGAAGTAAACTTCAGATCGACCGTGCTAACACCACGAACAGAAGCACTTGAACCGTTGCCCATCAGCACGGTTGAAGTCCCTGCGGTCTGATAAGATGAAAACATGAAAATATCACCGCATACATGCACATTAGCACCCGTGTCAATCAACCAATCAAGAGAATGACATGCTGAAAGAATAGTGGGAAATATACCATACCCATCATCCTTCATGACATGACAAGCACCTTTCTTCTTGTCACTCTTCTTCTTGAAGTTCGTGTGTTGTACAGCCTTGTTCTTCCCATCAAACTTTGCTTTACCATCAAGCTTGCCCTTGTTCTTGAACTTGTGGGACTGGAAGTTTTTCTTCTGTACCAGATTGGCACTAGATCCTTCCTCAATACCTCGAGCACGTGTGTCCTTTGCTCTCGCATTTTCTTCCACATCAAGAGTACCAATGAGATCCGGAACGGAAAACTCCTGTCTCTTATGCTTCAGTAAGGTAGCAAAGTTCCTCCACGAAGGAGGAAGCTTAGTTATGATACCCCCGGCAACAAACTTATCCGATAGGATACAATTGAAGTGCTCAAGTTCTCTAGCAAATGACGAGGCGCGACGAGGCGTGGTGGGCGGCGGAGGAGGAGCGCGCGTGGATGTCCCTCTTGTTCGCATGCTCATACAAGTGGGAAAAGAACCTCCCTTATAAGAAGGTCCAACTCCCACTCAACTAGCAATGTGGGACTAAACATTAGTAGTATTCCTTGCCTTGCACAAATGGGCTAAGTGGGCCTTTAAGATTTATTTAGAAATTTCTGAAATAGTTATTGGGCTCTCCCAAAATGAACTAAATTCCAGCAACTAGTACATCATAAATAAACAAGTGTGACTCCCCCGGAAAAAACAAGTAGGAGGCGTGGGAGCTAAAGTAAAAATCCCCGAACAAGAGGCGTGTGGGTGACCAAGTGAGACGCAGCAGTAGGCCCGCCCACGTGAACACGTGGTTGGCTGTGGAGACGGTTTATGCGTGCGCGGTATCAGCTGGCTTAAAGCATCTCCAATAGTTGGTTCAAATGTAAAAATAATTAACTTTTGAACCGTCTGAGATAAAAAATGTTGCTCCAACAGACGGTCCATATGCAAAAAAAATTGGACCGCGGCCTCCTCGTGATGTAAAATGCAACACCTCGCGATGCAAATATACATCACGAGATGCATCTGATCCAAAACCAGCCACCGCCTGCGAACGCCCAACCGCCACTTCATTTTCGTTCCCGCCCGCCCGCCCGCGACCTTCCGCCCGTCCACCACCGCCCCGCCGCCCGCCGCCCGCATCAGTTCCAACGCCGCCCCGGCCCCCGCCGCTGTTTCCACGTCGTCCCGCCCGTCGTAGCTCCGTCTGCCACCGCCGCCGCCCCGCGCGCTGTCGCCGCCGCACCCACCACTAACGCCCCGCACAACGCCCGGCTCCGTCCACCACCGCCCCGGCCGCACGCCGCTCCACCGCTCTCCGATGGCGTCGAAGAAGACGCCGAAGGGCAAGTTAGGCTTCTTCGGCGTGAGGCAGAAGCCCTCCGGTAACTGGGGTGTGGAGTTCACCGACGCCGGAAGGCGTTGGTGGATTTTCACATACCCCTCCTCCCACTAGGCCGCGCGTGCCTACGATGTGGGGGTGTGGTGTGCCGAGAGGCCTCGGTCGCACCTCAACTTTCCAGAGATCGAGAGTCGGGCGGTAGCGGAGATGCTTGTGCCGCGGGGCATCAACATGAAGAAGATCACGACGAAGAAGAAGAAAACGAAGAAGCCGTCGGTTGTCGTCAGTGCTGGCGAGACCGATGAGGAGGCGATGGCGAGGTTTGCTTGGGAGCATCCGGAGTACATCCAGGCCGAGATGGAGCACTACTGGAAGCGTGAGGCGGAGCAGAAGCAGAAGGGGCCGAAGGAGGATGAGGCCGGTCCCTCGACGGTGATCCCCATCGAGTCCTCTTCCGAGGAGGACTAGGCAGACTACTCGGAGGAGGAGGAGGAGGAGGAGGAGGAGGAGGGGTGCGACGACCCGACGAAGGATGAGTTCTGGGAGCAGTTCCGTAGCTCCGATGAGGAGTAGTTTTATCTAGTAGTTTGAATAAGTAGTAGTTGAAGTTGATGTATGAAACTATGTTGAATTTGATGTTTGAACTATGTTGAATGGACTAGTAGTATGTAGTTTTACATCTTCATTTTGGACCATCTATTGGAGTTGCTTTTTTGGACCATCAATTTGGACCATCTGTTGGAGTTGAGCTTTTTTCGAAGGTCCAAAACGCACTTTTTTGGCGGTCCAAATTTTACATCTTCGGTTTTGGACCGCCAAATTTTGGACCATCTATTGAAGATGCTCTTAAAACAACACTTTCCTCAATGGGATCTGCGGCTGGAGGATCAAGGCCACACATGTAAGTGCGTGCCAGCATGCCCCATCATCTTGGATGCTACCTCGGCAGCGGACGCTGCTTTGGTGCCTTAGAAGGCACCTGCCTTTGGGTTACTTGCATGTGGGCTACATGTCATAAACACTAAGACAGGTGCATTAAGGCACCGAAGTATAGTCCCTCGGCGGCAGCAGCTCTAGGAGAAAGAGGACGACGACTTCATTGGGTAAGAAGCAAGGTGACCAAGTTGACGTGAAGGTAGATGCTCATTGGTCCTCGCGGGGCAAACAGTCCCAAGACTAGGTGAGTTTTTTCCCTTTCCTGATTTTATTTTCTCCATTCCCACTCTATGCTTATGGTCGAGTTGTTTGGTACTCCCTCAGTAAAGAAATATAAGAATTTTTAGATCACTAAAAGTAGTGATCTACACAATCTTATATATTTTTTTTACGGAGGGAGTACTTGTTCCAATCTAGAATTTTCAGTTCACGCCTTCCTACTATTGGAGGAAGGACATTTTGTGACAATAAGTAAAAGTTCAGTAATGATGCCCTAAAGTATTAAGCCGAATAATCGATGTAGCAATGCCGTTCATGCATGTTGCATAAGGAGATAAATATGAGCCTTCTTATGAGATATACCCTCATTTTTCTCTTCTGATAGATGTATGTAAAGAGAGATTATACCTGAAGTCATGAATCTCTGAGTACACTGGACGAGCAAGGCAGTTTGAAAAATACGAATCTTTGTAGGCACTGTTGCATGTTACCCAAACAATTTCCAAGCATGCAAATCAGCTCCTTAGATTATGTTATCCTACTCATAGCTACTTAGCATAGCATGTCTTTTACAGGCATGTCAGCTGCAGACGACGCCCACAAGGAGGTTAAGGTAATTTGTGGTGGCACTTGCTGCACATGTGTGTTAGACAGTTTTTCCTTGTCAGATAGTTGTTTTCAGATTTGTTCATGGTTTCATACAATAATTACCCTTATTTTTAAAGTAAAACTTATGTTAAAAGCTTGAAATGGTGGTAAGAATCCTGATTTTCAATACAATTTGTGCCAAGCTGCAGCATGCCCATTTTACGTAACAAGATAGCTAATTCTATTGAGATATTCCACCGAAGAACTTCGGAGAATTCAATTATGTGCAAGAGCAGACAAGACGAAGATAAAATGTTGTGCATTTTTGTTATGTCTATTTCTTGACCATTCTGATGATTGTGATATAGGACAAATGTGAACAGATGATTTATATGATTAGTCAATTAATTCTAATTAATGGTTCAGAATTATGCCCCGGACCCTATATTGAAACATTGAAATGTGGGTCATTTAAATTTTATAAAATGTTTCTTTCATTTCTGTATGTTTTTCTCAAGTATAAACGGACGCGCCCTCATGGTCTAGTGATGTCATGTGATGCACCAAAAAACAGGAGCTCCTATAGAGCGCCTTATGCGCCGGTTGAGGCAACTGACGCCCACAGCAGCACGCTAGTGGGCCAGACCATGAACGTGCAAAACGTATTTACAGCGCCAAACACATCAACGGAAATTCGATCTCGTGGCTGGCTAACCACTAAAACTATTACGCCCGTGTGAAAGTTTTCAAGGCGAAACATTTTAAGACAAAATTATAGCCGCACTATTTAGGAAAACGTGACTTCTTTTTCTAAAAAAATGTAAACAAATTTTGAATGTCCACAGATTTAAAAACATCACGAATTAGGAAAAAAAGTTCATGTATTCAAAAATAATCATTGATTTTCAAAAAAAATCATTAATTTTGAACAAAAGTTCATCAATTTTCAAAATATGTGCATTGATTATCAGAAAAAGTTCATTGATTTTCAAAAAAAGTTCATCGATTTTGAAAAAAATCCATCAACTTTAAAAAAGTTCATTGAATTTCAAAAAAAAACTTCATCAGCTTTCTTAACAAAAATACACATAATCGGCAAAAAGTTCATCCGATTTTGCAAGAAAAGTTCACCAATTTTGGAAACAATTCATGGATTTTGGAATAAGTTCAATGTTTCTTAAGACAAAAAGGGTCATTGATTTAAAACAATCACAAATTGTAAGGACACAAAAGGCACTCATAACCTGGAGAAAATAGAATAAGCGAAAGAAATGTATAGGCACAAGTGGTTCGTAGTCCCAACTGGTAGTTCGGTGCTCAGTCGACCGAGAGATGCCCAGTTTGAACCCCTGCGAGCACACCCTTTTTTCGCTCACTTCAGATTGAACGGGAAAAAAGGAAGACGGGCCAGCCCAGCACCCCGCAGGGGTGTGCGCCCGTTTGTGAGAAGTGAAGAAACGGGCGCAACGGGCACCGTTTAGGATTTGCCCAAAAAAACATGCAAAAAACTAATAGGGTTAATTTTCCAGTGTTACAGATATGGGGCCCGAAGAATAGGGTTTGGGCAGAAACTGCGTGAGAAAGGGCTAGAAACCCTCGAGTGATGTACTTGATCAAGAGACTATACCAGCTTTGAGGTGGTAGTAGCTTCACAAGCAAGATGGGCTAGCCCAGCACTTTTGGGAATGTAGTAATTTCAAAAAAATTCTTACGCACACGCAAGATCATGGTGATGCATAGCAACAAGAGGGGAGAGTGTGTACACGTACCCTCGTAGACCGAAAGCGAAAGCGTTAGCACAACGCGGTTGATGTAGTCATACGTCTTCACGATCCGACCGATCAAGTATCGAACGCATGGCACCTTCGAGTTCAGCACACGTTCAGCTCGATGACGTCCCTCGAACTCCGATCCAGCTGAGCTTTGAGGAAGAGTTCCGTCAGCACGACGGCGTGGTGACGATGATGATGTTCTACCGACGCAGGGCTTCGCTTAAGCACCGCTACGATATTATCGATGTGGATTATGGTGGAGGGGGCACCGCACACGGCTAATAGATCTCAAGGATCAATTATTGTGTCTAGAGGTGCCCCCCTGCCCCCGTATATAAAGGAGGAAGGGGGGAGGCGGCCGGCCTAGGAGGAGGGCGCGCCAAGGGGGGAGTCCTACTCCCACCGGGAGTAGGACTCCTCCTTTCCTTGTTGGAGTAGGAGAAGGGAAGGGAAAAGGAGAAGGAAGGAAGGGGGCGCCCCTCCCCCTCCCTACTCCAATTCGGATTAGTCCATGGGGAGGGTGCGGCCACCCTTTGGGGCCTTTCTCTCCTTTCCCGTATGGCCCATTAAGGCCCAATACGAATTCCCGTAACTCTCCGGTACTCTGAAAAATACCCGAATCACTCGGGACCTTTTCGATGTTCGAATATAGTCGTCCAATATATATCTTTACGTCTCGACCATTTCGAGACTCCTCGTCATGTCCCTGATCTCATCCGGGACTTCGAACTCCTTCAGTACATCAAAACACATAAACTCATAATATAACCGTCATCTAACTTTAAGCGTGCGGACCCTACGGGTTCGAGAACTATGTAGACATGACCGAGACACGTATCCGGCCAATAACCAATAGCGGAACCTGGATGCTCATATTGGCTCCCACATAATCTACGAAGATCTTTATCGGTTAAACCGCATAACAACATACGTTGTTCCCTTTGTCATCGGTATGTTACTTGCCCGAGATTCGATCATCGGTATCTCAATACCTAGTTCAAACTTGTTACTGGCAAGTCTCTTTACTCGTTACGTAATGCATCATCCCGTAACTAACTCATTGGCTACATTGCTTGCAAGGCTTATAGTGATGTGCATTACCGAGAGGGCCCAGAGATACCTCTCCGACAATCGGAGTGACAAATCCTAATCTCGAAATACGCCAACCCAACAAGTACCTTTGGTGACACCTGTAGAGCACCTTTATAATCACCCAGTTACATTGTGACGTTTGGTAGCACACAAAGTGTTCCTCCGGTAAATGGGAGTTGCATAATCTCATAGTCATAGGAACATGTATAAGTCATGAAGAAAGCAATAGCAGAATACTAAACGATCAAGTGCTAAGCTAACGGAATGGGTCAAGTCAATCACATCATTCTCTAATGATGTGATCCCGTTAATCAAATGACAACTCATGTATATGGCTAGGAAACTTAACCATCTTTGATTCAACGAGCTAGTCAAGTAGAGGCATACTAGTGACACTATGTTTGTCTATGTATTCACACATGTATTATGTTTCTGGTTAATACAATTCTAGCATGAATAATAAACATTTATCATGAAATAAGGAAATAAATAATAATTTTATTATTGCCTCTAGGGCATATTTCCTTCAGTCTCCCACGTGCACTAGAGTCAATAATCTAGCTCACATCGCCATATGATTTAACAACAATAGTTCACATCACCATGTGATTAACACCCATAGTTCACATCACTATGTGACCAACACTCAAAGGGTTTACTAGAGTCAGTAATCTAGTTCACATCGTTTATGTGATTTAACACCCAAAGAGTACTAAGGTGTGATCATGTTTTGCTCGTGAGAGAAGTTTAGTCAACGGGTCTGTCACATTCAGAGCCGTATGTATTTTTGCAAAATATTCTATGTCTACAATGCTCTGCATGGACCTACTCTAGCTAATTGCTCCCACTTTCAATATGCATCCAGATTGAGACTTAGAGTCATCTGGATCAGTGTCAAAACTTGCATCGACGTAACCCTTTACGACGAACCTCCATAATCGAGAAACATATCCTTATTCGACTAAGGATAATTTTGACCAATGTCCAGTGATCTACTCCTAGATCACTATTGTACTCCCTTGCCAAACTCAGGGCGGGGTATACAATAGGTCTGGTCCATAGCATGGCATACTTTATAGAACCTATGACTGAGACATAAGGAATGACTTTCATTCTCTTTCTATTTTCTCCCTTGGTCGGGATTTGAGTCTTACTCAATTTCACACCTTTGCAATACAGGCAAGAACTCTTTCTTTGGTTGTTCCATTTTGAACTACTTCAAAAACTTGTCAAGGTATGTACTCATTGAAAAAACTTATTAAGCGTTTTGATCTATCTCAATAGATCTTGATGCTCAATATGTAAGTAGCTTTACTGAGATCTTTCTTTGAAAAACTCTTATTCAAGTATCCTTTTATGTTATCCAGAATTTATATATCATTTCCAATCAACAATATGTCATCTACATATAGTTTTATAAAATGCTACAGAGGTCCCACTCACTTTCTTGTAAATACAGGCTTCTCCAAAAGTCTGTATGAAACCATATGCTTTGATCAACTCATCAAAGCGTATATTCCAACTCCGAGATGCTTGCACCAGTCCATAGATGTATCGCTGGAGCTTGCACATTTTGTTAGCACCTTTAGGATTGACAAAACCTTCTGGTTGCATCATATACAACTCTTCTTTAATAAATCTATTAAGGAATGCAGTTTTGACATCTATTTACCAGATTTCATAAAATGTGGCAATTGCTAACATGATTTGGACAGACTTAAGCATCGATACGAGTGAGAAAATCTCATCGTGTTCAACACCTTGAACTTGTCGAAAACTTTTTGTGACAATTCGAGCTTTGTAGATAGTAACACTACTATCAGCGTCCGTCTTCCTCTTGAAGATCCATTTATTCTCAATGGCTTGCCGATCATCGGGCAAGTCCACCAATGTCCACACTTTGTTCTCATACATGGATCCCATCTCAGATTTTATGGTCTTAAGAAATTTTGCGGAATCTGGGCTCATCATCGCTTCCTCATAGTTCGTAGGTTCACCATGGTCTAGTAACATGACTTCCAGAACAGGATTACCATACCACTCTGGTGAGGACTGTACTTTGGAAGACCTACGAGGTTCTGTAGTAACTTAATTTGAAGTTTCATGATCATCATCATTAGCTTCCTCGCTAATTGGTGTAGGTGTCACAGGAACCGGTTTCTATGATGAACTACTTTCCAATAAGGGAGAAGGTACAATTACCTTATCAAGCTCTAGTTTCCTCCCACTCACTTCTTTCGAGAGAAACTCCTTCTCTAGAAAGGATCCATCTTAGCAACGAATACCTTGCCTTCGGATCTGTGATAGAAGGTGTACCCAACAGTTTCCTTTGGGTATTCTATGAAGACGCACTTCTCCGATTTGGGTTCGAGCTTATCAGGTTGAAACTTTTTCACATAAGCATCGCAGCCCCAAACTTTAAGAAATGACAACTTTGGTTTCTTGCCAAACCATAGTTCATAAGGCGGCGTCTCAACGGATTTTGATGGTGCCCTATTTAAAGTGAATGCAGCTGTCTCTAATGCATAACCCCAAAACGATAGTGGTAAATTGGTAAGATACATCATAGATCGCACCATATCCAATAAAGTGCGGTTATGACGTTCGGACACACCATTACGCTATGGTGTTCCATGTGGCGTGAGCTTGTGAAACTATTCCACATTGTTTTATATGAAGGCCTAACTCGTAACTCAAATATTCTCCTCCACGATCAGATCGTAGAAACTTTATTTTCTTGTTACGATGATTCTCCACTTCACTCTAAAATTCTTTGAACTCTTCAATTGTTTCAGACTTGTGTTTCATTAAGTAGATATACCCATATCTGCTCAAAACATCCGTGAAGGTCAGAAAATAAAGATACTCGCCACGAGCATCAACACTTATTAGATCGCATACATTGGTATGTATTATTTCCAATAAGTCACTAGCTCGTTCCATTGTTCCAGAGAACGGAGTTTTAGTCATCTTGCCCATAAGGCACGGTTCGCAAGCATCAAATGATTCATAATCAAGTGATTCCAAAATTCCATCCTTATGGAGTTTCTTCATGCGCTTTACACCGATATGACCCAAACGGCAGTGCCACAAATATGTTGCACTATCATTATCAACTTTGCATTTTTTGGCATCAATATTATGAATATGTGTATCACCATGATCAAGATTCAATAAACCATCAACATTGGGTGTATGACCATAGAAGGTTTTATTCATGTAAATAGAATAATAATTTATTCTCTATCTTAGATGAATAATCGTATCGCAATAAACATGATCTAATCATATTTCTGCTCAACGCAAACACCAAATAGCATTTATTTAGGTTTAACACTAATCTCTAAAATATAGGGAGTGTGCGATGATGATCATATCAATCTTGGATCCACTTCCAACACACATCGTCACTTCACCCTCAACTAGTCTCTGTTTATTCTGTAACTATTGTTTCGAGTTACTAATCTTAGCAACCGAACAAGTATCAAATACCCAGGGGTTACTATAAACACTAGTAAGGTACACATCAATAACATGTATATCAAATATACCCTTGTTCACTTTGCCATCCTTCTTATCTACCAAATATTCAGGGCATTTCCACTTCCAGTGACCATTTCCTTTGCAGTAGAAGCACTCAGTTTCAGGCTTTGTTCTAGCTTTGGGCTTCTTCGCGGGAGTGACAACTTGCTTGCCATTCTACTTGACGTTCCCTTTCTTTCCCTTTGCCCTTTTCTTGAAACTAGTGGTCTTGTCAATCATCAACACTTGATGCTCTTTCTTGATTTCTACCTTCGTTGATTTCAGCATCGCGAAGAGCTCGGGAATCGTTTTCGTCATCCCTTGCATACTATAGTTCATCACGAAGTTCTAGCAACTTGGTGATGGTGACTAGAGAACTCTGCCAATCACTATCTTATCTGGAAGATTAAGTCCCACTTGATTCAAGCGATTGTAGTACCCGGACAATCTGAGCACATGCTCACTAGTTGAGCAATTCTCCTCCATCTTTTAGCTATAAAACTTGTTAGAGACTTTATATCTCTCAACTCGGGTATTTGCTTGAAATATTAACTTTAACTCCTGGAACATCTCATATGGTCCATGACGTTCAAAACGTCTTTGAAGTCCCGATTCTAAGCCATAAAGCGTGGTGCACAAAACTATCAAGTAGTCATCATATTGAGCTAGCCAAACATTCATAACGTATGTATTTGCTCCTGCAATAGGTCTGTCACCTAGCGGTGCATCAAGGACATAATTCTTCTATGCAGCAATGAGGATAAACCTCAGATCACGGATCCAATCCGCATCATTGCTACTAACATCTTTCAACATAATTTTTCTCTAGGAACACATATAAAACATAGGGAAGCAACAACGCGAGCTATTGATCTACAACATTATTTGCAAAATACCAGGACTAAGTTCATGATAAATTAAAGTTCAATTAATCATATTACTTAAGAACTCACACTTAGATAGACATCCCTCTAATCCTCTAAGTGATCACGTGATCCGTATCAACTAAACCATGTCCGATCATCACGTGAGATGGAGTAGTTCCAATGGCGAACATCACTATGTTGATCATATCTACTATATGATTCACGCTCGACCTTTCGGTCTCAGTGTTCCGAGGCCATATCTGTTATATGCTAGGCTCGTCAAGTTTAACCTGAGTATTCCGCGTGTGCAACTGTTTTGCACCCGTTGTATTTGAACGTAGAGCCTATCACACCCGATCATCATGTGGTGTCTCAGCACGAAGAACTTTCGCAACGGTGCATACTCAGGGAGAACACTTATACCTTGATAATTTAGTGAGAGATCATCTTACAATGCAACTGTCAATCAAAGCAAGATAAGATGCATAAAAGATAAGCATCACATGCAATGAATATAAGTGATATGATATGGCCATCATCATCTTGTGCTTGTGATCTCCATCTCCGAAGCACCGTCATGATCACCATCGTCACCGGCACGACACCTTGAACTCCATCATAGCATCGTTGTCGTCTCGCCAACTTATGCTTCTACGACTATCGCTACCACTTAGTGATAAAGTAAAGCTTTACAGGGCGATTGCATTGCATACAATAAAGCGACAACCATATGGCTCCTGCCAGTTGCCGATAACTCGGTTACAAAACATGATCATCTCATACAATAAAATTTAGCATCATGCCTTGACCATATCACATCACAACATGCCCTGCAAAAACAAGTTAGACATCCTCTACTTTGTTGTTACAAGTTTTACGTGGCTGCTACGGGCTGAGCAAGAACCTTTCTTACCTACGCATCAAAACCACAATGATAGTTCGTCAAGTTTGTGTTCTTTTAACCTTCTCAAGGACCGGGCGTAGCCAGACTTCGTTCAACTAAAGTTGGACAAACTGACACCCGCCAGCCACCTGTGTGCAAAGCACGTCGGTAGAACCAGTCTCGCATAAGCGTACGTGTAAAGTCGGTCCGGGCCGCTTCATCCAACAATACCGCCGAACCAAATTATGACATGCTGGTAAGTAGTATGACTTGTATCGCCCACAACTCACTTGTGTTCTACTCGTGCATATAACATCTACGCATAAAACCAGGCTCGGATGCCACTGTTGGGGAACGTAGTAATTTCGAAAAAAATCCTACGCACACGCAAGATCATGGTGATGCATAGCAACGAGAGGGAGAGTCTGTCCACGTACCCTCGTAGACCGAAAGCGGAAGCGTTAGCACAACACGGTTAATGTAGTCATACATCTTCACGATCCGACCGATCAAGTACCGAACACACGGCACCTCCGAGTTCAGCACACGTTCAGCTCAATGACGTCCCTCGAACTCCGATCCAGCCGACCTTTGAAGGAGAGTTCCGTCAGCACGACGGCGTGGTGACGATGATGATGTTCTATTGACGCAGGGCTTCGCCTAAGCACCACTATAATATTATCGAGGTGGATTATGGTGGAAGGGGCACCGCACACGGCTAATAGATCTCAAGGATTAATTGTTGTGTCTAGAGGTGCCCCCTGCCCCCGTATATAAAGGAGCAAGGGGGAGGCGGCCGACCTAGCAGGAAGGCGCGCCAAGGGGGGAGTCCTACTCCCACCGGGAGTAGGACTCCTCCTTTCCTTGTTGGAGTAGGAGAAGGGAAGGGAGAAGGAGAAGGAATGATGGGGGTGCCCCCCTCCCTAGTCCAATTCGGGCTAGTCCATGGGGAGGGGTGCGGCCACCCTTTGGGGCCTTTCTCTCCTTTCCCGTATGGCCCATTAAGGCCCAATACAAATTCCCGTAACTCTCCGGTACTCTGAAAAATACCTGAATCACTCGGAACCTTTCCGATGTCCGAATATAGTCGTCCAATATATCGATCTTTACGTCTCGACCATTGCGAGACTCTTCGTCATGTCCCTGATCTCATCCGGGACTCCGAACTCCTTCAGTACATCAAAACACATAAACTCATAATATAATCGTCATCTAACTTTAAGCGTGCGGACCCTACGGGTTCGAGAACTATGTAGACATGACCGAGACACATCTCCGGACAATAACCAATAGCAGAACCTGGATGCTCATATTGGCTCCCACATATTCTATGAAGATCTTTATCGGTCAAACCGCATAACAATATACATTGTTCCCTTTGTCATCGGTATGTTACTTGCCCGAGATTCGATCGTCGGTATCTCAATACCTAGTTCAATCTCGTTACTGGCAAGTCTCTTTACTCGTTACGTAATGCATGATCCCGTAACTAACTCATTAGCTACATTGCTTGCAAGGCTTATAGTGATGTGCATTACCGAGAGGGCCCAGAGATACCTCTCCGACAATCGGAGTGTGATACGTCTCCAACGTATCTATAATTTTTGATTGTTCCATGCTATTATATTACCTGTTTTGAATGATTATGGGCTTTATTATACACTTTTATATTACTTTTGGGACTAACCTATTAACCGGAGGCCCAGCCCATATTGCTATTTTATTGCCTGTTTCAGTATTTCGAAGAAAAGGAATATCAAATGGAGTCCAAACGGAACGAAACCTTCGGCAACGTGATTTTTTGGAAGAATATCATCCTGGAGATGTGGAGTTCAAGTCAGAAGATACCCGAGGACTCCACGAGATAGGAGGGTGCGCCCTCCCCCCCCCCCTACAGGGCGTGCCCCCTGTCTCGTGGACCCCTCGAGCACCTCCCGACCGACTTCTTTTGCCTATATATTCCCTCGTACCCTAAAAACATCGAATACGAAGATAGGTCGGGAGTTCCGCCGCCGCAAGCCTCTGTAGCCATCAAAAACCTCTTGGGAGTCCGTTCCGGCACCCTGTCGGAGGGGGATCCCATCACCGGTGGCCATCTTCATCATCCCGGCGCTCTCCATGACGAGGAGGGAGTAGTTCACCCTCGGGGCTGAGGGTATGTACCGGTAGCTATGTGTTTGATCTCTCTCTCTCTCGTGTTCTCTCTCGTGTTCCCTCTATGGCACGATCTTGATGTATCGCGAGCTTTGCTATTATAATTGGATCTTATGATGTTTCTCCTCCTCTACTCTCTTGTGATGAATTGAGTTTCCCTCTTGAAGTTATCTTATCGGATTGAGTCTTTTATGAGAACACTTGATGTATGTCTTGCCGTGCTTATCTGTGGTGACAATGGGATATCATGTGCCTCTTGATGTATGTTTTGGTGACCAACTTGCGGGTTCCGCCCATGAACCTATGCATAGGGGTTGGCACACGTTCTTGACTCTCCGGTAGAAACTTTGGGGCACTCTTTGAAGTACTTTGTGTTGGTTGGATGAATCTGAGATTGTGTGATGCATATCGTATAATCATGCCCACGGATACTTGAGGTGACAATGGAGTATCTAGGTGACATTAGGGTTTTGGTTGATTTGTGTCTTAAGGTGTTATTCTAGTGTGAACTCTTTAATAGATCGATCTGAAAGAATAACTTTGAGGTGGTTTCGTACCCTACCATAATCTCTATGTTTGTTCTCCGCTATTAGTGGCTTTGGAGTGACTCTTTGTTGCATGTTGAGGGATTGTTATATGATCTTATCTATGTTATTATTGTTGAGAGAACTTGCACTAGTGAAAGTATGAACCCTAGGCCTTGTTTCCTATCATTGCAATACCGTTTATGCTCACTTTTATCATTAGTTACCTTGCTGTTTTTATATTTTTAGATTACAAAAACCTATATCTACTATCCATATTGCACTTGTATCACCATCTCTTCGCCAAACTAGTGCACCTATACAATTTACCATTCTATTGGGTGTGTTGGGGACACAAGAGACTCTTTGTTATTTGGTTGCAAGGTTGCTTGAGAGAGACCATCTTCATCCTACGCCTCCCACGGATTGACAAACCTTAGGTCATCCACTTGAGGGAAATTTGCTACTATCCTACAAACCTGTGCACTTGCAGGCCCAACAACGTCTACAAGAAGAAGGTTGTGTAGTAGACATCAGAGTGACTAATTCTAATCTCAAAATACGCCAACCCAACAAGTACCTTCAGAGACACCTATAAAGCACCTTTATAATCACCCAGTTACATTGTGACGTTTGGTAGCACACAAAGTGTTCCTCCGGTAAACGGGAGTTGCATAATCTCATAGTCATAGGAACATGTATAAGTCATGAATAAAGCAATAGCAGAATACTAAAAGATCAACTGCTAAGCTAACAGAATGGGTCAAGTCAATCACATTATTCTCTAATGATGTGATCCCGTAAATCAAATGACAACTCATGTCTATGGCTAGGAAACTTAACCATCTTTGATTCAACGAGCTAGTCAAGTAGAGGCATACTAGTGACACTATGTTTGTCTATGTATTCACACATGTATTATGTTTCCGGCTAATACAATTCTAGCATGAATAATAAACATTTATCATGAAATAAGGAAATAAATAATAACTTTATTATTGCCTCTAGGGCATATTTCCTCCAAGCACCGCGCGGGGGGAGGGGGGTGCGCCCGTTTGTGAGAAGTAAAGAAATGGGCGCAACGGACGCCATTAAGGATTTTCCCGATAAAACACGCAAAAAATAATAGGGCTACTTTTTCCATGTTACATATGTGGAGCCCATAGAATAGGCTTTCGGCCAAAACTGCGTGACAAAGGGATAGAAACCCTAGACTGGTGTACTTGATCAAGAGACTATACCCAGCTTTTGAAGGAAATATGCCCTAGAGGCAATAATAAAGTTGTTATTTTATATTTCCTTATTAATGATAAATGTTTATTATTTATGCTAGAATTGTATTAACCGGAAACTTGATACATTTGTGAATACATAGACAAAATACCGTGTCCCTAGTATGCCTCTACTTGACTAGCTCGTTGATCAAAGATGCTTAAGTTTCCTAGCCATGGACATGGGTTTTCATTTGATGAACGGGATCACATCATTAGGAGAATGATGTGATGGACAAGACCCATCTGTTAGCATAGCATAATGATCGTTCAGTTTTGTTGCTACTGCTTTCTTCATGTCATATATATATTTCTCCGACTATGAGATTATGCAACTCTCGGACACCGGAGGAATGTCTTGTGTGCTATCAAACATCACAACGTAACTGGGTGATTATAAAGATGCTCTACAGGTATCTCTGAAGGTGTTTGTTGGATTGGCATATATCGAGATTAGGATTTGTCACTCCAAGTATCGGAGAGGTGTCTCTGGTCCCTCTCGGTAATGCACATCATATGAAACCTTGCAAGCAATGTGACTAATGAGTTAGTTACGGGACGATGCATTACGGGACGAGTAAAGAGACTTGCAGTACCATGATTTAACTAGGTATGAAGATACCAACGATCAAATCTCGGGCAAGTAACATACTGATGACAAAGGGAATAACATGTTGACATTGCGATTCAACCGATAAAGATCTTCGTAGAATATGTGGGAACCAATATGAGCATCTAGGTTCCGCTATTGGTTATTGATCGGAGAGGTGTCTCGATCATATATACATAGTTCTCGAACCTGTAGGGTCCGCAGCTTAACGTTCGATGATGATATGTATTATATGAGTTAAGTGTTTTGTTGAACGAAGGTTGTTCAGCGTCCCGGATGAGATCACGGACATGACGAGGAGTCTCGAAATGGTCTAGAGGTAAAGATTGATATAATGGAAGGTAGTATTCAGACATCGAAAAGGTTCCGGAGTGTATCAGGTACATACCAGAGTACCAGAGAGGTTACCGGAACCCCCGGGGGAAAGATATGGGCCATATGGGCCATAGGAGGGAGGCAAGCCAGCCGACAAGGGGTGGTACGCCCCCCATCCCCCAAGGGAAGGAGTCCGAATTGGACAGGGGAAGGGGGCGGAGCCCCCCTTTCCTTCTCCTCCTCCCTCTCCTTCCCCCTTTCCCCCCGGTAAAAGGAAAAAGGGGCTGGATCCAACTAGGAGTCCAAGTGGGACTCCTTCCCACTTGGGGCGTGCCTAGGACGGTCTCCTCTCCCTCCCTCCTTTATATACGGGGGGCGCCCCTAGAAGACACACCAATTGCTCCAATTCGTGTGCGGCGCGCCCTCCACAGTTTACGCCTCTGGTCATATTCTCGCGATGCTTAGGCGAAGCCCTGCGCGGATAACATCACCATCACCGTCACCACGATGTCGTGCTGATGGAACTCATCTACTCCTTCAACTCTCTGCTGGATCAAGAGCTCGAGGGACATCATCGCGCTGAACGTGTGCAGAACACGGAGTGCTGTACGTTTGGTACTCGATCAGTCGGAACGAGAAGACGTTCGACTACATCAACCGCGTTAAACAAACGCTTCCGCTTTCGGTCTACGAGGGTACGTGGACACACTCTTCCCCTCTCATTGATATGCATCTCCTAGATAGATTTTGCCTGAGCGTAGGAAATTTTTTGAAATTGCATGCTACATTTCCCAACAGTGGCATCAGAGCCAGGTCTATGCATAGATGATATGCACGAGTAGAACACAAAGAGTTGTTGGCAGTGATCGTCATACTGCTTACCACCAATGTCTTATTTTTATTCAGCGGTATTGTTGGATGAAGCGGCCCGGACCAACCTTACATGACCACGTTCATGAGACCGGTTCCACCGATAGACATGCAACTAGTTTTGCATAAAGGTGGCTGGCGGGTGTTTGTTTCTCCAACTTTAGTTCAATCGAATTTGACTGCGGCCGGTCCTTGTGAAGGTTAAAACAACAAACTTGATAAATCAACATTGTGGTTTTTGTGCCGTAGGTAAGAACGGTTCTTGCTAGAAGCCCGTATCATCCACGTAAAACTTGCAACAACAAAGTAGAAGACATCTAACTTGTTTTTGCAGGGCATGTTGTGATCTGATATGGTCAAGACATGATGTGATATACGTTGTTGTATGAGATGATCATGTTTTGTAAAACTTATCGGCAACTGGCAGGAGCCCTATGGTTGTCACTTTTTTGTATGAAATACAAACGCCATGTAATTGATTTACTTTATCATTAAGCCATAGTGATAGTCGTAGAAGCAATAGTTGGCAAGACGACCACGACGCTACGATGGAGATCAAGGTGTCAAGCCGATGACGATGGAGATCATGACGTTGTTTTGGTGATGGAGATCAAAAGCACAAGATGATGATGGCCATATCATGTCACATATTTTGATTGCATGTGATGTTTATATTTTATGCATCTTATTTTGCGTAGTACGGTGGTAGCATTATAAGATGATCCCTTAACTAAATTTCAAGGTATAAGTGTTCTCCCCGAGTATGCACCGTTGTGAAAGTTCTTTGTGCTGAGACACCACGTGACGATCGGGTGTGATAAGCTCTATGATACGTCTCCAACGTATCTATTATTTTTGATTGCTCCATGCTACTTTATCTACTGTTTTGGACTATATTGGGTTTATTTTCCACTTTTATATTATTTTTGGGACTAACCTATTAACCGGAGGCCCAGCCCAGAATTGTTGTTTTTTTTCTATTTCAGTGTTTCGAAGAAACAAAATATCAAACGGAGTCCAAACGGAATGAAACCTTCGGGAACGTGATTTTCTCATCGAACGTGATCCAGGAGACTTGGACCCTGCTCCACGGAACAATCGAGGCAGTCACGAGGGTGGGGGTGCGCCCTCCCACCTGGGCGCGCCCCCCTACCTCGTGGGCCCCCTGTTGCTCCACCGACGTACTCTTTCCTCCTATTTATACCTACGTACCCCCGACAGATCAAATACGAAGCCAAAAACCTAATTCCACTGCCGCAACTTTCTATATCCACGAGATCCCATCTTGGGGCCTGTTCTGGAGCTCCGCCGGAGAGGGCATCCACCATGGAGGGCTTCTACATCAACACCATAGCCTCTCCGATGAAGTGTGAGTAGTTTACCATAGACCTACGGGTCCATAGTTAGTAGCTAGATGGCTTCTTCTCTCTTTTTGGATCTCAATACAATGTTCTCCCCCTCTCTTGTGGAGATCTATTCGATGTAATCTTCTTTTTGCGGTGTGTTTGTTGAGACCGATGAATTGTGGGTTTATGATCCAGCTTATCCATGAATAATATTTGAATCTTCTCTGAATTCTTTTATGTATGAATGATTTATCTTTGCAAGTCTCTTTGAATTATCCATTTGGTTTGGCCAACTAGATTGGTAGTTCTTGCAATGGGAGAAGTGCTTAGCTTTGGGTTCAATCTTGCGGTGTCCTTTCCCAGTGACAGAAGGGGCAGCAAGGCACGTATTGTATTGTTGCCATCGAGGATAACAAGATGGAGTTTTTATCATATTGCATGAAGTTATCCCTCTACATCATGTCATCTTGCTTAAGGCGTTACTCTGTTTTTAACTTAATATTCTAGATGCATGCTGGATAGCGGTCGATGAGTGGAGTAATAGTAGTAGATGCAGAATCATTTCGGTTTACTTGTCTCAGACGTGATGCCTATATACATGATCATACCTAACTATGCTCGATTCTATCAATTGCTCAACAGTAATTTGTTCACCCACCGTAGAATACTTATGCTCTTGAGAGAAGCCACTAGTGAAACCTATGGCCCCCGGGTCTATTCTCATCATATCAATCTCCATTACTTTAATACTTGCTTTGTTTTTTACTTTGCCTTTTACTTTTCACTTTGCATCTCTATATCAAAAATACCAAAAATATTATTTATCATCTCTATCAGATCTCACCCTCGTAAGTGACCGTGAAGGGATTGACAACCCTAATCGCGTTGGTTGCGAGTAGCTATCGTTTTGTGCAGGTACGAGGGACTTGTGCGTGATCTCCTACTGGATTGATACCTTGGTTCTCAAAAACTAAGGGAAATACTTATGCTACTTTGTTGCATCATCCTCTCCTCTTCGGGGAAATCCAACGCAGTGCTCAAGAGGTAGCAATAAGAATTTCTGGCGCCGTTGCCGGGGAGTTTGCGCAAAAGTCAACCATACCAAGTACCCATCACAATCCCTATCTCTCGCATTACATTATTTGCCTCTCGTTTTCCTCTCCCCCACTTCACCCTTGCCGTTTTTTTCGCCCTCTCTTTCCCAATCTCCTCCTCTCTTTCCCTTTTGCCTTTTTTCTCTTTTGCTCGTGGGTTGGATTGCTTGTTTGTCGTGATGGCTCAAGATGCTACCAAATTGTGTGACTTCACCAATACCAATAATAATGAATTCCTTAGCACTCCGATTGCTCCTCTTGCCAAAACTAAATCTTGTGAAATCAATACTGCTTTGTTGAATCTTGTTAGGAAAGATCAATTCGCCGGCCTTCCTACTGAAGATGCCGCTACTCATCTGAATAGCTTCGTTGATTTATGTGATATGCAAAAGAAAAAAGATGTCGGTAATGATGTCGTTAAATTGAAGCTATTTCCTTTTTCGCTTAGAGATCGTGCTAAAGCGTGGCTTTCATCTTTGCCTAAAAATAGTATTGATTCTTGGAACAAATGCAAAGATGCTTTTATCTCTAAGTATTTTCCTCCCGCTAAGATTATCTCTCTTAGGAACGATATTATGAATTTTAAGCAACTTGATCATGAACATGTTGCACAAGCTTGGGAGAGAATGAAATTAATGATACGTAATTGTCCTACTCATGGTTTGAACTTGTGGATGATTATACAAAAAAATTATGCCGGATTGAATTTTGCTTCTAGAAATCTTTTAGACTCGGATGCGGGAGGCACTTTTATGGAAATTACTCTAGGAGATGCTACTAAACTTATACATAACATTATGGTAAATTATTCTCAATGGCATACTAAAAGATCTACTAATAAAAAGTGCATGCGATAGAAGAAATTAATGTGGAAAGATGGATGAACTTATGAAATTATTTGCTACTAAGAGTGTTTCTTCTGATCCTAATGATATGCCCTTGTCTACTTTAATTGAGAATAATAATGAATCTATGGATGTGAATTTTGTTGGTAGGAATAATTTTGGTAACAACGCGTATAGAGGGAATTTTAATCCTAGGCCTTTTCCTAGTAATCCTTCTAATAATTATGGAAATTCTTGAAACAACTCTTATGGAAATTTTAATAAGACGCCCTCTGAATTTGAGAGTAGTGTTAAAGAGTTTATGAATTCACAAAAGAATTTTAATGCTTTGCTGGAAGAGAAATTGCTTAAACTTGATGATTTGGCTAGGAACGTTGATATAATTTCTCTTGAAATTGATTCCTTAAAGCTTAGATCTATTCCTCCTAAACATGATATCAATGAGTCTCTCAAAGCTATGAGAATTTCCATTGATGAGTGCAAGGAAAGAACCGCTAGGATGCGTGCTTCCAAAGATGCCTTTATTAAAGCGTGTTCTTCCAATTCCTATGAAAATCAAGATGAAGATCTAAAAGTTATTGATGTGTCCCCCATTAAATCTTTGTTTTGCAATATGAATCTTGATGAAACTGAATATGATCTTCCTTTACCTAGAAGGCGTTCTAAGAATTCGGAGTTTTTAGACCTTGATGATGAAATTGATGAAAGTGGGATTGAAAGAAATAAAAACCTAGATGTTGCTAAACCCACTATTTTGGATCTCAAGGAATTTAATTATGAAAATTGCTCTCTAATTGATTGTATTTCCTTGTTGCAATCCGTGCTAAATTCTCCTCATGCTTATAGTCAAAATAAGGCCTTACCGAACACATTGTTGATGCCTTGATGCAATCTTATGAAGAAAAACTTGAGTTGAAAGTTTCTATCCCTAGAAAACTCTATGATGAGTGGGAACCTACTATTAAAATAAAAATTAAAAATTATGAGTTTCATGCCTTGTGTGATTTGGGTGCTAGTGTCTCCCACTATTCCCAAAACTTTGTGTGATTTGCTAGATTTCCGTGACTTTGAAGATTGCTCTCTAAACTTGCATCTTGCGGATTCCACTATTAAAAAGCCTAAGGGAAGAATTAATGATGTTCTTATTGTTGCAAATAAGAATTATGTGCCCGTAGATTTTATCATTCTTGATATAGATTGCAATCCTTCATGTCCTATTATTCTTGGTAGACCTTTCCTTAGAACGATTGGTGCGATTATTGATATGAAGGAAGGGAATATTAGATTCCAATTTCCCTTAAAGAAGGGCATGGAACACTTCCCTAGAAAGAAAATAAAATTACCTTATGAATCTATCATGAGAGCCACTTATGGACTGCATGCCAAAGATGGCAAAACCTAAATCTATCCTTGCTTTTATGCCTAGCTAGGGGCGTTAAACGATAGCGCTTGTTGGGAGGCAACCCAATTTTATATTTTGTTTTTTGTTTTTGCTTCTATTTAGGAATAAATAATCCATCTAGCCTCTGGTTAGGTGTGGTTTTATGTTTTAATTAGTGTTTGTGCCAAGTAGAACCTATAGGATAACCTACGATGATAGTTGATTTGATTCTGCTGAAAAACAGAAACTTTGCACGCACGAATATAATTTTGTTAAATCACAGGAACGTGATTTTGCATTGATTCTTTTTGCTTCTGTTCAATAGACAAATTTTCCAGGACTTCCTATTTTGGTAGAATTTTTAGTGTTCCAGAAGTTTGCGTTAGTTACAGATTACTACAGACTATTCTGTTTTCGACAGATTCTGTTTTGCGTGTGTTGTTTGCTTATTTTGATGAATCTATGGCTAGTAAAATAGTTTATATTCCATGGAGAAGTTGTAATAAAGTAGGTTTACCACCAATATAAATAAAGAATGATTTCATTACAGTACCTTAAAGTAGTCTTTTGTTTTCTTTCACTAACGGAGCTCACGAGATTTCTATTGAGTTTTGTGTTGTGAAGTTTTCAAGTTTTGGGCTAATTCTTTTGATGGATTATGGAACAAGGACTGGCAAGAGCCTAAGCTTGGGGATTCTCATGGCACCCCCAAGATAATCCAAGGACACCAAAAAGTCAAAGCTTGGGAATGCCCCGGAAGGCATCCCCTCTTTCGTCTACTTCCATCGGTAATTTACTTGGAGCTATATTTTTATTCACCACATGTTATGTGTTTTGCTTGGAGCGTCTTGTATTATTTGAGTCTTTGCTTGTTAGTTTACCACAATCATCCTTACTATACACACCTTTTGAGAGAGCCATACACAAATTGGAATTTGCTAGAATACTCTATATGCTTCGCTTATATCTTTTGAGTTTGATAGTTTTGCTCATAGTGCTTCACTTATATCTTTTGAGCATGATAATTTTTACTCTAGTACTTCAGTTAGATATTTTAGAGCACGGTGGTGTATTTGTTTTAAAGAAACTATTGATCTCTCATGCTTCACTTAGATTATTTTGAGAGTCGTTAATAGCATGGTAATTTGCTTAATATTAATATACTTGGTATTCGGAATATGTCAAACTTTCTATTGAGTATGTTGAATACTAAGATAAGTTTGATGCTTGATAATTGTTTTGAGATATGGAGGTGATAATATAAAAGTAATGCTAGTTGGGTGATTATGAATTTAAAGAATGCTTGTGTTTAAGTTTGTGATTCCCGTGGCATGCACGTATGGTGAACCGCTTTGTGATGAAGTTGGAGCACAATTTTATTTATTGATTGTCTTCCTTATGAGTGGCGGTCGGGGACGAGCGATGGTCTTTTCCTACCAATCTATCCCCCTAGGAGCATGCGCATAGTGCTTTGGTTTTTGATGACTTCTAAATTTTTGCAACAAGTGCATGAGTTCTATTGATTAATGTTGAGTCCATGGATTATACGCACCTTTTCATCCTTCCACCATTGTAGCCTCTCTAATACCGCGCACTTTTCGCCGGTATCATACACCCACCATATGCCTTCCTCAAAACAGCCACCATACCTACCTATCATGGCATTTCCAAAGCCATTCCGAGATATATTGCCATGCAACTTTCCACCGTTCCGTTCATATGACACACATTACTTTTGTCATATTGCTTTTTTGCATGAACATGTAGTTGACATTGTATTTTTGGCAAGGCCACCTTCATAATTCTTTCATACATGTCGCTCTTGATTTATTGCATATCCGGTACACCGCCAGAGGCATTCATATAGAGTCATATTTTGTTCTAAGTATCGAGTTGTAATTGTTGAGTTGTAAGAAAAATAAAAGTGTGATGATCATTATTACTAGAGCATTGTCTCAGTGAGGAAAGGATGATGGAGACTATGATTCCCCCATAAGTCGGGATGAGACTCCGGATCGAAAAAAAATTAGAAAAAAAAGAGGCCATAAAAAAGGCCCAAATAAAAAAAATGAGAGAAAAAGAGAGAAGGGACAATGCTACTATCCTTTTACCACACTTGTGCTTCAAAGTATCACCATGATCTTCATGATAGAGAGTCTCATATGTTGTCACTTTCATATACTAGTGGGAATTTTTCATTATAGAACTTGGCTTGTATATTCCAATGATGGGATTCCTCAAAAGTGCCCTAGGTATTCGTGAGCAAGCAAGTTGGATGCACACCCACTTAGTTTCTTTTGTTGAGCTTTCATATATTTATAGCTCTAGTGCATCCGTTGCATGGCAATCCCTACTCACTCACATTGATATCTATTAATGGGCATCTCCATAGCCCGTTGATACGCCTAGTTGATGTGAGACTATCTTATCTTTTTTTGTCTTTTCCACAACCACCATTCTATTCCACATATAGTGCTATGTCCATGGCTCACGCTCATGTATTGCGTGAAAGTTGAAAGAGTTTGAGATTACTAAAGTATGAAACAATTGCTTGGCTTGTCATCGGGGTTGTGCATGATTAAATACTTTGTGTGATGAAGATAGAGCAACAGCCAGACTATATGATTTTGTAGGGATAACTTTCTTTAGCCATGCTATTTTGAGAAGACATGATTGCTTTGATTAGTATGCTTGAAGTATTATTACTTTTATGTCAATATGAACTTTTGTCTTGAATCTTTCGGATCTGAATATTCATACTACAATTAAGAAGATTTACATTGAAATTATGCCAAAGTATCACTCCGCATCAAAAATTCTTTTTTATCATTTACCTACTCGAGGACGAGCAGGAATTAAGCTTGGGGATGCCTGATACGTCTCCAACGTATCTATAATTTTTGATTGCTCCATGCTACTTTATCTACTGTTTTGGACTATATTGGGCTTTATTTTCCACTTTTATATTATTTTTGGGACTAACCTATTAACCGGAGGCCCAGCCCAGAATTGCTGTTTTTTGCCTATTTCAGTGTTTCGAAGAAACATGAATATCAAACGGAGTCCAAACGGAATGAAACCTTCGGGAACGTGATTTTCTCACCGAACGTGATCCAGGAGACTTGGACCCTGCTCCAAGGAACAACCGAGGCGGTCACGAGGGTGGGGGGCGCGCCCTCCCCCTGGGTGCGCCCCCTACCTCGTGGGCCCCCTGTTGCTCCACCGGCATACTCCTTCCTCCTATTTATACCTACGTACCCCCGACAGATCAAATACGGAGCCAAAAACCTAATTCCACCGCCGCAACTTTCTGTATCCATGAGATCCCATCTTGGGGCCTGTTCCGGAGCTCCGCCGGAGAGGGCATCCACCACGGAGGGCTTCTACATCAACACCATAGCCTCTCCGATGAAGTGTGAGTAGTTTACCACAGACCTACAGGTCCATAGTTAGTAGCTAGATGGCTTCTTCTCTCTTTTTGGATCTCAATACAATGTTCTCCCCCTCTCTTGGGGAGATCTATTCGATGTAATATTCTTTTTGTGGTGTGTTTGTTGAGACCGATGAATTGTAGGTTTATGATCCAGCTTATCTATGAATAATATTTGAATCTTCTCTGAGTTCTTTTATGTATGATTGAGTTATCTTTGCAAGTCTCTTCGAATTATCCGTTTGGTTTGGCCAACTAGATTGGTAATTCTTGCAATGGGAGAAGTTCTTAGCTTTGGGTTCAATCTTGCAGTGTCCTTTCCCAGTGACAGAAGGGGCAGCAAGGCACGTATTGTATTGTTGCCATCGAGGATAACAAGATGGGGTTTTTATCATATTGCATGAAGTTATCCCTCTACATCATGTCCTCTTGCTTAAGGCATTACTCTGTTTTTAACTTAACACTATAGATGCATGTTGGACAGCGGTCGATGACTGGAGTAATAGTAGTAGATGCAGAATCGTTTCGGTTTACTTGTCTCGGACGTGATGCCTATATACATGATCATACCTAGATATACTCATAACTATGCTCAATTCTATCAATTGCTCAACAGTAATTTTTTCACCCACCGTAGAATACTTATGCTCTTGAGAGAAGCCGCTAGTTAAACCTATGGCCCCCGGGTCTATTCTCATCATATCAATCTCCATTACTCTAATACTTGCTTTGTTTTTACTTTGCCTTTTACTTTTCAATTTGCATCTCTATATCAAAAATACCAAAAATATTATTTATCATCTCCATCAGATCTCACCCTCGTAAGTGACCGTAAAGGGATTGACAACCCCTAATCACATTGGTTGCGAGTAGCTATCGTTTTGTCCAGGTACGAGGGACTTGTGCGTGATCTCCTACTGGATTGATACCTTGGTTCTCAAAAACTGAGGGAAATACTTACGCTACTTTACTACATCATCCTCTCCTCTTCGGGGAAATCCAACGCAGTGCTCAAGAGGTAGCACTCTACCTTCAAATACAACGGGTGCAAGCCAGTTTTGCACATGCGGAATACTCGGGTTAAACTTGATGAGACTAGCATGTACAGACATGGTCTCGAAACACTGGAGACTGAAAGGTCGAACATGAATCACATAGTGGATATGATCAATATAGAGATGTTCATCATTGATGACTACTCCATCTCACGTGATGATCGGACATGGTTTAGTTGATCTGGATCACGTATCATTTAGATGACTTGAGAGATGTCTATCTAAGTGGGAGTTCTTAAGTAATATGATTAATTGAACTTAATTTATCATGAACTTAGTCCTGATAGTTTTTGCATATCTATGTTGTAGATCAATGGACTATGCTACCGTTCCCTTGAATTTTAATGCGTTCCTAGAGAAAGCTAAGTTGAAAGATGATGGTAACAACTACACGGACTGGGTCCGTAACTTGAGGATTATCCTCATTGCTGCACAAAAGAATTATGTCGTTGATGCACTGTTGGGTGAAAGGCATGCTGCAGGAGCAGATGCTAACGTTATGAATGTCTGGCAAGCTCGATCTGTGACTACTGGATAGTTCATTGTGCCATGATTTACGGCTTAGGATCGGGACTTAAAGATGTTTTGAACATCATGGACCATATGAGATATTCCAGGAGTTGAAGTTAATATTTCAAACAAATGCCCGAGTTGAGAGATATGAAGTCTCCAATAAGTTCTATAGCTGCAAGATGAAGGAGAATAGTTCTATTAGTGAGCACATACTCAGAATGTCTGGGTACCATAATCACTTGACTCAGTTGGGAGTTAACTTCTAGATGATTGTGTCATTGACAGAGTTCTTCAGTCACTACCACCAAGCTACAAAGGCTTCGTGATGAACCACAATATGCAAGGGATGGAAAAGACTATTCCCAAGCTCTTCGCAATGTTAAAGCTGCGGAGGTAGAAATCAAGAAGGAGCATCAAGTGTTGATGGTTAACAAGACCACTAGTTTCGAGAAGAAGGGCAAGGGTAAGAAGGGGAACTTCAAGAAGAATGACAAGCAAGTTGTCACTCCTGGGAAGAAACCCAAAGCTGGACCCAAGCTTGAAACTGAGTGCTTCTACTGCAAAGGGACTGGTCACTGGAAGCAGAACTTCCCCAAGTATTTGGCGGATAAGAAGGATGGCCAAGTGAACAAAGGTATATTTGATATACATGTTATTGATGTGTACCTTACTAATTCTCGTAGTAGTGCCTGGGTATTTGATACTGGTTCGATTGCTCATATTTGTAACTCGAAATAGGGACTACGGATCAAACGAAGATTGGCTAAGGACGAGGTGACGATGTGCGTCGGAAATGGTTCCAAGGTCGATGTGATCGCCGTCGGCACGCTACCTCTACATCTACCTTCAGGATTAGTTTTAGACCTGAATAATTGTTATTTGGTGCCAGCATTGAGCATGAACATTATATCTGGATCTTGTTTAGTGTGAGATGGTTATTCATTTAAATCAAAGAATAATGGTTGTTCTATTTATATGAGTAGTATCTTTTATGGTCATGCACCCTTGAAGAGTGGTCTATTTCTGTTGAATCTCGATCGTGGTGATACACATATTCATAATATTAATGCCAAAAGATGCAAAGTTGATAATGATAGTATAGCTTATTTGTGTCACTACCGTTTGGGTCATATCGGTGTAAAGCGCATGAAGAAACTCCATAAAGATGGACTTTTGGAATCACTTGATTATGAATCATTTGATACTTGCGAAACGTGCCTTATGGGCAAGATGACTAAAACTCCGTTCTCCGGAACAATGGAACGAGCTAATGACTTATTGGAAATAATACATAGCGATGTATGCGGTCCGATGAGTGTTGAGGCTCGTGGCGGGTATCGTTATTTTCTGACCTTCACAGATGATTTGAGCAGATATGGGTATATCTACGTAATGAAACACAAGTCTGAAACATTTGAAAAGTTCAAATAATTCAGAGTGAAGTGGAGAATCATCGTAACAAGAAAATAAAGTTTCTACGATCTGATCGTGGAGGTGAATATTTGAGTTACGAGTTTGGGCTTCATTTAAGACAATGTGGAATAATTTCACAGCTGACGCCACCTAGAACACTGATACGTCCATTTTGCATCATGCTTTTATATCAATATTTATTGCATTATGGGTTGTTATTACACATTATATCTCAATACTTATGGCTATTCTCTCTTATTTTACAAGGTTTACCATGAAGAGGGGGATTGCCGGCAGGTGGAATTCTGGCTGGAAAAGGAGCAAACATTGGAAACCTATTCTGCACTGCTCCAAAAATCCTGAAACTCCACGAAACATGTTTTTGGAATTATAAGAATTATTGAGCGAAATAAATACACCAGGGGGGGCACACCCTGTCCAGGAGTGTGGGGGGCGCCCCCCCTGCTTGGCGTGCCCCCTATCTCCTGGGCCCCCTGGTGGGCCTCCGGTGTCCATCTTCTGCTATATGAGAGCTTTTACCCTGGAAAAAATCATGGGCAAGCTTACGGGACGAAACTCCGCCGCCACGAGGCGGAACCTTGGCGGAACCAATCTAGGGCTCTGGCGGAGCTGTTCTGCCGGGGACACTTCCCTCCGGGAGGGGGAAATCATCACCAACATCATCACCAACGATCCTCTCATCGGGAGGGGGTCAATCTCCATCAACATCTTCACCAGCACCATCTCCTCTCAAAACCCTAGTTCATCTCTTGTATCCAATCTTGTATCAAAACCACAAATTGGTACCTGTGGGTTGCTAGTAGTGTTGATTACTCCTTGTAGTTGATGCTAATTGGTTTACTTGGTGGAAGATCATATGTTCAGATCCTTTATGCATATTATTACCCCTCTGATTATGAACATGAATATGCTTTGTGAGTAGTTACGTTTGTTCCTGAGGACATGGGTGAAGTCTTGCTATTAGTAGTCATGTGAATTTGGTATTCGTTCGATATTTTGATGAGATGTATGTTGTCTTTTCCTCTAGTGGTGTTATGTGAACGTCGACTACATGACACTTCACCATTATTTGGGCCTAGAGGAAGGCATGGGGAAGTAATAAGTAGATGATGGGTTGCTAGAGTGACAGAAGCTTAAACCCTAGTTTATGCGTTGCTTCGTTAGGGGCTGATTTGGATCCATATGTTTAATGTTGTGGTTAGGTTTACCTTAATACTTCTTTTGTAGTTGCGGATGCTTGCAATAGGGGTTAATCATAAGTGGGATGCTTGTCCAAGTAAGGGCAGTACCCAAGCACCGGTCCACCCACATATCAAATTATCAAAGTACCGAACGCGAATCATATGAACGTGATGAAAACTAGCTTGACGATAATTCCCATGTGTCCTCGGGAGCTCCTTTCTCATTATTAGAAATTGTCCAGGCTTATCCTTTGCTACATAAAGGATTGGGCCACCTTGCTGCACTTTATTTACTTTATTTACTTGTTACTCGTTACTATTTATCTTATCACAAAACTATCTATCACCTACAATTTCAGTGCTTGCAGAGAAAACCTTACTGAAAACCGCTTATCATTTCCTTCTGCTCCTCGTTGGGTTCGACACTCTTACTTATCGAAAGGACTACGATAGATCCCCTACACTTGTGGGTCATCAAGACTCTTTTCTGGCGCCGTTGCCGGGGAGTGTAGCGCTTTTGGTGAGTGGAACTTGGTAAGGAAACATTTATATAGTGTGCTGAAATTTTCTGTTACTTGTCACTATGGAAACTAATCCTTTGAGGGGCTTGTTCGGGGTATCTTCACCCCGACCAGAAGAGCAAAGAGTTGCTCCTCAACCTACTGAACTTTATGAAAATATTTACTTTGAGATTCCTTCGGGTATGATAGAGAAACTGCTAGCTAATCCATTTGCAGGAGATGGAACATTGCATCCCGATTTACACCTTATCTTTGTGGATGAAGTTTGTGGATTATTTAAGCTTGCAGGTATTCCCGATGATGTTGTCAAAAGGAAGGTCTTCCCTTTATCTTTGAAGGGAGATGCATTGACATGGTATAGGCTATGTGATGATACGAGATCTTGGAATTATAAGCGATTGAAGTTGGAATTTCACCAGAAGTTCTATCCTATGCATCTTGTTCATCGTGATCGTAATTACATATATAATTTCTGGCCTCGCGAAGGAGAAAGCATCGCTCAAGCTTGGGGGAGGCTTAAGTCAATGTTATATTCATGCCCCAATCATGAGCTCTCTCGGGAAATGATTATTCAAAACTTTTATGCTCGGCTTTCTCTTGATAATCGCAACCTGCTCGATACTTCCTGTGCTGGTTCTTATATGCTGAAGACTATTGATTTCAAATGGGACTTATTGGAAAGAATTAAACGCAACTCTGAAGATTGGGGTTCCGACGATGGTAAGGAGTCAGGTATGACACCTAAGTTCGATTGTGTTAAATCTTTTATGGATACCGATGCTTTTCGTGGATTTAGCGCTAAGTATGGACTTGACTCTGAGATAGTAGCTTCTTTCTGTGAATCTTTTGCTACTCACGTTGATCTCCCTAAAGAGAAGTGGTTTAAATATAATCCTCCTGTTGAAGTGAAAGTAGTTGCACCTATTACAGTTGAAGAAAAGACTATCACCTATAGTGATCCTATTGTTCCTACTACTTATGTTGAGAAACCTCCTTTTCCTGTTAGGATAAAGGATCATGCTAAAGCTTCGACTGTTGTTCGTAAGAGTAATACTAGGACTTATACACCTCCTGAGCAAATTAATGTTGAACCTAGTATTGCTATGGTTAAAGATCTCTTGGATGATGATTTAGATGGGCATGTTATTTATTTCTGTGGTGAGACTGCTAATATTGCTAGACCAGATACTAAGATACATAGACCTGTCGTAGGCATGCCTGTTATTTCTGTTAAAATAGGAGATCATTGTTATCATGGCTTATGTGATATGGGTGCTAGTGCTAGTGCAATACCTTATACCTTATATCAAGAAATTATGCATGACATTGCACCCATTGAATTAGAAGACATTGATGTTACTATTAAGCTTGCTAATAGGGATACCATTAAACCTTTGGGATTGTTAGAGATGTTGAAGTTTTGTGTGGGAAGGTTAAATACCCTGCTGATTTTCTTGTTCTTGGTTCCCCACAAGATGATTTTTGTCCCATTATTTTTGGTAGACCCTTCTTGAATACAGCTAGTGCTAAGATTGATTGTGAAAAAGATATTGTCACCATTGGCATAGATGGTATGTATCATGGGTTTAATTTTGGTAAGTTTCGTAGACAACCTCGTGATAGGGAACCACCTATTAAGGATGAGATTATTGGTCTTGATTCCATTGTTGTGCCTCCTACTGATCCGTTAGAACAATATTTGCTAGACCATGAAAACGATATGTTTATGAAGGAAAGAAGGGAAATAGATGAAGTGTTCCTTAAACAGGAACCTATGCTGAAACATAACCTTCCCGTTGAAATTCTTGGGTATCCCCCTCCACCCAAGGGTGATCCTGTGTTTGAACTCAAACCATTACCTGATAATCTTAAGTTTGCTTATCTTGATGAAAAGGAAATATATCATGTTATTATTAGTGCTAACCTTTCAGAGCAAGAAGAAGAAAGATTATTGAAAACTCTGAAGAAGCACCGAGCAGCTATTGGATATACTCTGGATGATCTTAAGGGCATTAGTCCCACATTATGCCAACACAAAATTACAGTGGAGAAAGATGCCAAACCAGTTAGAGATCCTCAACGACGACTAAATCCCAAGATGAAAGAAGTGGTAAGAAAGGAGATACTAAAGCTCCTTGAGGCAGGTATTATTTATCCCGTTGCTGATAGTGAATGGGTAAGCCCTGTCCATTGTGTTCCTAAAAAGGGAGGTATTACCGTTGTTCCTAATGATAAAGATGAATTGATCCCGCAAAGAATTATTACAGGTTATAGGATGGTAATTGATTTCCGTAAGTTAAATAAAGCTACTAAGAAAGATCATTACCCTTTACCTTTTATTGATCAAATGCTAGAAAGACTATCCAAACACACACATTTCTGCTTTCTAGATGGTTATTCTGGTTTCTCTCAAATACCTGTGTCAGCGAAGGATCAATCTAAAACTACTTTTACTTGCCCTTTTGGTACTTTTGCTTATAGACGTATGCCTTTTGGTTTATGTAATGCACCTGCTACCTTTCAAAGATGCATGATGGCTATATTCTCTGATTTTTGTGAAAAGATTTGTGAGGTATTCATGGATGATTTCTCCGTTTATGGATCCTCTTTTGATGATTGTTTGAGCAACCTTGATCGAGTTTTGCAGAGATGCGAAGACACTAGTCTCATCCTGAATTGGGAAAAGTGTCACTTTATGGTTAATGAAGGCATTGTCTTGGGCATAAGATCTCCGAGAGAGGTATTGAAGTTGACAAAGCAAAGTTGATGCTATTGAAAAGATGCCATGTCCCAAGGACATAAAAGGTATAAGAAGTTTCCTTGGTCATGCCGGTTTTTATAGGAGGTTCATTAAGGACTTTTCTAAAATCTCTAGGCCCCTGACTAACTTATTGCAAAAAGATATTCCTTTTGTCTTTGATGATGATTGTGTAGAAGCATTTGAAATACTTAAGAAAGCTTTGATCACTGCACCTATTGTTCAGCCACCTGATTGGAATTTACCTTTTGAAATTATGTGCGATGCTAGTGATTATGGTGTAGGTGTTGTTCTAGGGAAAAGAGTCAATAAGAAATCGAATGTTATCTAGTATGGTAGTAAGACTCTTGATACTGCCCAGAGAAATTATGCTACTACTAAAAAGGAGTTCTTAGCAGTTGTGTTTGCATGTGATAAGTTTAGACCTTATATTGTTGATTCCAAAGTTACTATTCACACTGATCATGCTGCTATTAAATATCTTATGGAAAAGAAAGATGCTAAGCCTAGACTCATTAGATGGGTTCTCCTACTCCAAGAATTTGATTTACACATTATTGATAGAAAGGGAGCTGAGAACCCCATTGCAGACAACTTGTCTAGGCTAGAGAATGTCCTTGATGACCCACTGCCTATTGATGATAGCTTTCCTGATGAACAATTAGCGGTCATTAATGCTTCTCGTACTGCTCCTTGGTATGCTGAATATGCTAATTACATTGTTGCTAAATTTATACCGCCTAGTTTCACATACCAGCAAAAGAAAAAGTTCTTTTATGATTTAAGACATTACTTTTGGGATGATCCACACCTTTATAAAGAAGGAGTAGATGGTGTTATTAGACGTTGTGTGCCTGAGCATGAACAGGAACAGATTCTACGCAAGTGTCACTCTGAATCCTATGGAGGACACCACGCTGGAGATAGAACTGCACACAAGGTACTACACTCTGGTTTTTATTGGCCTACTCTATTCAAAGATGCTCGTAAGTTTGTCTTATCTTGTGATGAATGCCAAAGAATAGGTAACATTAGTAGACGTCAAGAAATGCCTATGAAATATTCTCTTGTTATTGAACTGTTTGATGTTTGGGGATTTGATTATATGGGACCTTTTCCTGCCTCTAATGGTTATACACATATTTTAGTTCCTTTTGATTACGTTACTAAGTGGCTAGAAGCTATTCCAACTAGTAGTGCTTATCATAACACTTCTATTAAAATGCTTAAAGAAGTTATTTTTCTGAGGTTTGGAGTCCCTAGATATCTTATGACCGATAGTGGTTCACATTTTATTCATGGTGCTTTCCGTAAGATGCTTGCTAAGTATGATGTCAATCATAGAATCGCATCTCCTTATCATCCGCAGTCTAGTGGTCAAGTAGAGTTGAGCAATAGAGAGCTCAAATTAATTTTGCAAAAGACTGTGAATAGATCTAGAAATAATTGATCCAAAAAACTTGATGATGCACTATGGGCCTATAGAACTGCATACAAAAATCCTATGGGTATATCTCCATATAAGATGGTTTATGGAAAAGCGTGTCATTTACCTCTTGAACTTGAACATAAAGCAAATTGGGCTATTAAAGAGCTCAATTATGATTTCAAACTTGCTGGTGAGAAGAGGTTGTTTGATATTAGCTCACTTGATGAGTGGAGAACCCAAGCATATGAGAATGCCAAGCTATTCAAAGAAAAAGTCAAACGCTGGCATGATAAGAGGATACAAAAGCGTGAGTTTAACGTAGGAGACTATGTATTATTATTAAACTCTCGTTTAAGATTTTTTTGCAGGAAAACTTCTCTCTAAATGGGAAGGTCCCTACGTTATCGAGGAGGTCTATTGTTCTAGTGCCATAAAAATCAACAACTTCGAAGGCACAAGTCCGAGGGTGGTAAACGGTCAAAGAATTAAAGAATACATTTCAGGTAATCCTATCAATGTTGAAACTAATATTATTGAAATCGTAACCCTGAGGAATACATAAGGGACACTTTCCAGAACATTCCAGACTCCGAAAAGGAATAGGTATGTGGTACCGTAAGTAAACCGACTCCAAAATGACTCCAATGGCAATTTTTATCAGTTTTGGAATATTTAAGAATTTTAGGAAGAAAGAAGTAGTCCGAAAGGGACACGAGGCCCCCACGAGAGTGGAGGGCGCGCCCCCTCCTACTGGGCGCGCCCCTTCTCGTGGGCACCTCGTGTGCCTCCTGGACTCCGTTTTCTTGCACATTATGTATTTTGGTCGGTAAAAATTCATTATATATACTCCCAAAGGTTTTGACCACCGTATCACACAAATATCCTCTGTTTTCGTTTCGAGCTGTTCCTGTTGCAGATTAAAAGCAGGATGTCTTCTCAGGAGTCAGTTGGGGAGAGTCGGGTGTCTCACCCGACACCAGGTCCAGGAGCAAATAGTGATGCTTATCACTTCGGACCATCAACGGAGGATGAGATGGAGGCTGATTTGAAAAGGATAGATGCCATGGAGGAAGATCAAGAAGTTACCTCCCGTCTCCAAGCAGAATTCATGATGGGGGAACTACCTAGCTTGGCTATCCCAACTCCGGTCATCCCTTCCAACTTTAGATTTCTTTCCTATGAAAATATGAAAAAGAGCTTCACTTATTCTCCAGAAGCTATGCAGCATCCATGGGTAAAGGGAGCTTTGGTCGTTACGGGCAAGCTCCGTAGAGAAATTATGGACCTCAAACAACAAGTCAATAAGCTCGAGGAGGAGAACTCCTGAAGGGCATCATCACCAAGAAGATCATAACCCCAACTGTGAAGGAGGAGAAATAATCACATGGGTATGGGCACTCCCCTTGGCAACTGCCAAGCTTGGGGGAGGTGCCCTAGTATCGTATCACCATCACATTCCTATCTTTACCATTTTATTTTGTTTGATCCCTTTAGTAGTATCTTGCTCTAGTAGACTGAAGTTTTGATATCAAGTAGTTTTGAGTTTTGCTTTGTGATCTCTTTTTGTAATCGAGTCCGTGAGCTATCTATAATAAAGATTAGTGTTGAGTCAAGGGCTTTGCTATGTTGCTATGATCTTGAGAAAGTAGAAAGAATAAAAGAGTTCATATTGATCTTATGGATAGTGATGACTTCACATATAGAAAGTATGAGGCATAAAAGTTGTTGAGAGTTGATAAATGTAGTATTGGTCATCGTTGCAATTAATAGGAAGTGATAAGGAAAGAGAGGTTACATATAAATATATTATCTTGGACACCTTTTATAGTTGGGAACACTCATTAAGTATGACATGCTAAAAGAGTTGACGTTGGACAAGGAAGACAACGTAATGGTTTGTGTTTTCGCACATCTCAGTTAAAGTATATTGTCATTGACCTTCCAAACATGTTGAGCTTGCTTTTCCCCCTCATGCTAGCCAAATTCCTTGCACCAAGTAGAGATACTACTTGTGCTTCCAAATATCCTTAAACCCAATTTTGCCATGAGAGTCCACCATACCTACCTATGGATTGTGTAAGATCCTTCAAGTAAGTTGTCATGTTACGGGCAATAAAAATTGCTATCTAAATATGTATGACTTATTAGTGCAGAGAAAATAAGCTTTGTACGATCTTGTTGTGGAAGTAATAAAAGCGACGGACTGCATAATAAAGGTCCACATACAAGGGGCAATATAAAGTGACGTTCTTTTGCATTAAGAGTTTGTGCATCAACCCTAAACGCACATGACAACCTCTACTTCCCTCTGCGAAGGGCCTATCTTCTACTTTATGTTTTTACTTTATGCTAGAGTCAAGGTGATCCTCACCTTTCCCTTTTTCATTTTATCCTTTGGCAAGCTCCTCTGTTTGAAAGATCATGATATATATATATATATATATATATATATATATATATATATATATATATATATATATATATATATATATATATAT